>NW_025333643.1:28840000-29050000 GCF_019186645.2 Phyllostomus hastatus
TGTGGAGACATCAGGGATGATGATGAACGTTAGTGTGTCATTTTTCTACACAAAATCTTGCTAAAAAGCAGCTATAAAAACAACAGGCCACTGTAAATATATGTTGTTTGGTAGGACTGGGTTTTCATTATTCTTTCTTTATTTTTTGGTAGACTGCTCCACTTTCCATTATTCCTACAACCCTCGCTAAGTTGAGACATCAAAAAAAAACTGGCAGGATCTACTGGCCAGTGAGTTGACACTGAGAATATGGAGCAGTAGTGTGGGTCTCTGCAAACAGAAACAGAATCAGAAGAGGACACAAGCAAACACCTTATTTAAAAAAAGAAGACTCGTAAGGATTACCCTTTATGAGGGGTGGTGGGTGAGGAGAGAAAGAAATAATGCTAATCTTGGTGATTTTTATTCTTCTTCAAAACTGTAATATAATTTTATTATTTCATGCAGAATTCTACCTAAACACACATTAAATCTGAGGATTAATATATTATTTGGGGGAAATGTGTGTTACCACAAAAATGAGAACAGAACTACACAGTCAAGACATGTGATGGATCGAAAACATATTTGGAAAGAATGTGAACTGTTCACACATCTCCCAAGACCTGCCCCTGCCCTTGATAGGGTAGAATTGAAGTGTATCAGAAATAATGTGTTTCTTGTTTATTACCATGTGAAGAAGTGCATAAATAACAGACAATAAGAGATTAAAAAAATAAAACCTTCTAAAAATAAAGCAAGAAAGCCCAAAGCAGAAAAGAAAAAGCCTAGTAGTGCTTCCTTTCTGTGTGAGAGACAGGAGACGATTCCAACAGCTGATTTCCCCCTCACAGTATACAGCACACATAAAATAAATACAGGTCACAAAAATTAACAAATCATCATAACTGTCTAATACATCCTGGGCTAGCTGCGGAAAAACAAGATCATTCTGGATTTATATCTGTAAGTATGGGATTTCCTGGACAGCTAATATCCACAAACAATCAAACATAGGAGGAACACGGGGAAAAAGGCAGCATTATTTCAAATTTGAGCTGAGAGTCGTGATTTGTAAAGAGCTGAACAGGAACTATAGTTGAAATCTGAAGCAAGGAAATTCTTCCACTATGCACTGATGGACACATCTCTGTTTCACTTGGCTCCACATAGGGTTTTAGGTCACTGGGTTTTGAATGTGTTGCCAAATGAGAATCTCATAAGTATAGAAACTTCGAAAATGACAACTAACTTAATCTCTCAATTTAAATAAAATAATAAAAAAAATCTAATAATACTTCACTCAAGAATCAGAGCTTTTTAGAAGACCTGTTGCCAGTATTAGTGCCTTGAAATGATCTCATCTTTCATCCTGGCTAAATTCCAACACACAATTTCATTAACCCAGGTACTGCAGGTGATAAAACTCATTTTTCCCTAAAGAGACAGCTAAAAAGTACCAGTTATACATTTATGAAGTACCAGCAATCAAAATTATGGATTTTCTAAAAGGTTTTTAACTACTTTTATTGAAAGGAAAATCGCTGTCTCAGACTTTTGTGACACTACTGCTAATAATAAATTTTACCATTTAGACATGGCCATAATATGGTAGACAGTGTCAATAAAAGTATGGAGCAAAGATGATCCCTGTCTTTTAAGTAATGCCTTCTAATTACGCACCGGAAATGATCATGTGAAATACCCAAGCTACCTAAAGGCTCTTAAAATATGTGAATACATAACAGTGTATCTGGAGTGACACAATACGCTGTCTACAAACAGGCAGGTATATGTAGAATTAATTGCAGTAGTAGACATTGAAAGAAATTTCTGATGCTTTTAAAGCCTATAAGAAAAAATTACATTTCATTTGCATTTCTGACTAAAATATGTTTGCTAAAAAAATACGTTAAATGTTATTTGCTTCTTTTCAAGCAAACTGGTGGCATTGGGCCTGTTATCTTTGGCAAACTTGTCTAAACGTTTCTATCTACTGGTAATATTTCATAGATCACTAGAGGGCACTGTGGTATTTAAGCCACTCTGACCTTTCTGAGTACTGGGAAAGGTCTTGAACTCGGGAGCAATGTCAGAAAGGTGACAGACTTTTTAAGGGGAAAAAAAGTTTTTGGTAACACCCTATTTTTAGTTTTCCAAAACAATTCAAAAATGCATAATATGTGGAAAAGTCAAAATCATAAAAATATTAAACTCATTTTGTAATGTTCAGAGTTGTCACTTGTGATGCGGACAAATTTCATTCCAGTGTTCAGATGTAAATTGAGGCAGGAATGCAATTTGCATACTCCCACATTGTAGCTGGCTAGTCCCTCTGCCTGTGCTCCAGTCTGCTGTACTAAGCAGAGGTAATTTCAATGCAGAACATTCAGGCATGCAAACTGAGAGCCGCAAATGGCTTTGAAACAATTTATGATATCCGGCCTCTTTCGACATGTATTAGCATATACCTGGTTTCTTTAACATTCACTTTGTTTTTCCAAAACCACAAACAGAGTTGCTGGAATTTCATGTGGAAGTGCTTAAGGGGCTGAAAGTTAACACCTTTGTGATCCTCACAGCCTCACGGTGGCTGTTAAACAAAAGCCTCTCTGTCAAGGCTTTCTTGCAATGTTTTCTTAACATGTTCCAAGTAGTTTTAGGCAGGGAACTAAAGTAAACAAGATGTTACCATGATAAAAACACTTGTGAAAACATTACAGAAAGCACTTAGTAGTTTCTTTCACATAAAACTCTTTACAATTTTGAGGAGTGAAATTCATAGAAAAAATTTTTTAAAGCACGTTACCAATGAAATATCCTTTACTGTCTATGGTCCTCAGCCTTTCTGAAATGGTCAAAGTTCTATCGCTGGGCATTTTTTTTTCAACGTTTCTCTCCAAGTCATGTATTAGAGTGCGCATAACATTTATTTTGGCTTCAATAAATATACATCTGACTAGTATGCAAAGGATTTTTAATTTTGTTTTGTATAGTGCTTTTTTCCAGGAGAAATAACCAAAAAAATAGAAACAAACAAACAAAACACCACCCAAAATTTCTTTCAAATGGATACTAAACAAGGATACAAATTATACTTTTATTAGATGTGACCATCTAAAAGAAAATCTAGGGGGAAAGGGAGTATTTTCTGCAAGCATATTAAGAGTACCTGGTATTTGTGAAACTATCAGGCCTGTGTCTGATTTTATATTCTAAGTTGGAAACAGGAAAATGTGGTCATGATTTAACCTTCAAATTCACTCTCTACCTTGCCAAATATGAGTCCCTTTTTAAAAAGAAAAAGGATTATAAATCTGTGTTTTTACTGGTACAGATTGTGTGTTCAACCTGGTTTGAAAGATAAAAATGGATCTGAGTGGGAGAGAATGGGGCACACCAGGAGCTTCACCCATCTGCCCATCTGGATGGCACTGGGCTTGTTTTTGTTTTTCTGCTATATCTAGGGATTCCAAGCAATGCAGGGCTGGAGGATTTCATTAAAGTTAGCAGGAGCACCTGCTGGTATCAGTTAGCTCTAACAAATACAACAGTCACAGGATAACTCATGGTTGATAGATTTTAAAAAATCAACATTAAAACTGCAACTTATTTTGAGAAGAAACAGGGAAATAAATGCCTACAATGGACCGAGTATGTGCTGATTCTGATAAAGCTGTCAGGGAAAGACAACAGCATGCTGATCTGTATAGTATTTATCTTTGAAATCAAGACCCTGTAGCATACCTCACGTTGGGATAATACTGTAGAATGGCCACGGAAAAGTGTCACATCTCTGGTTTTGATTTACCAACAGTAATGATATTTCTTTCTCAGGAGGGCCAAAAAATATACCTCATCTTTAGACCTGTGAGCCCACCCCTTTAGTTAATCCCGCTCACTGTTAACAGTGACATTTTATTGTTAGATAGGTTTTTTTACCCTGAATAACTGATCCTGGCCTCTCTAAAAGTTATATTATAGTAGCCTGAGCAACAGAAGATCAGAAAAAAAAGTTACCACTTTCCCCTCTTATAATGTAAATACCAGGAGGAACCCTGGCCCATGGAAGTGTAAAAACTGCGGCTGGTAAAGGAAGCAAAGGGCAAGACATGCATGGATATTCCCCCAAATAGGAATAAACTTAAGGACTCTGTGAATTCAAACAAAAATAACACTGCACAGCAATGACCAAGGAACTACAAAAAGAGTTCTCAGGTAAAAATGTGATAACACCAAAAATTTTACCCTAGGTCAGAGGTCAGGAATCTGGTCCAAGGGACACAGCCACTCCTGACATGTGGTCCTATGGATGAGTGTGTGTGCTACAATGGGGCAAGGGTGAGCAGTTGTGACAGAGACTAACATATTTAAGTACCTGATCCTTTATTAAAAAAAAAGTTTGCTATCCTCTGCCCTAAAACCACATTCAACTATGTGAGAATTTTTAGCAGAAATTTATGGATAAAAAATGATTAAGAAGAGACTTTTCTAAGACATCAATACCGTGCATAGTCCCTAAATACAAACAAGGTCAGAAATGCTTCGATAGCTTAAATTATCCCCACTTAAAATATATTTAATTAGATAAATAAGAAGAAACGTATTAATATTTTTAAAGAGTATCTAGTATGGGCTAGGTACTTTACATGATGTACCTTTAAATTTTAACAGCCCTAAGAGGTTAGTTACTATTATTATCCCAAATTACATGAGCTGATACTGAAGCTCAGAGATGCTATGTAACCAGCACAGAAAACATACTCACACTAATAGTAAGTGGCTTCACTACCCAAACTGACTTTTTTCCAAGTTTTGTTTTAGACCGAGTACCTTAAATAGAAAGTATATAGTTAATAAAATGCACTGCTTCTAAACAGACAGTATTGTGTAGTCGTTAAGAACAAAGGCTATAAAACCAGAATGCCTGAGTCTGGACTGTGACACCACCCCTTATAAGCTGTACGACTTACTGTATTCTGTGACTTAGTCTTCTTACCTGTGGGCTGAGAGTAGTACTTTTATAGTATCACTACAAAGTGCTTGTGAGGATTAAATGACTTACATATGTAAAGCACTTGGACTTGTGCCTGTTCTATACTTCAGGGTTATTTAATTATGAACTCTGACTAGGGAAGTTTAAAATTAGGGGATTAGAATACAGGTGAAGAAAATATACAAAACAACACCTACTTCAAGGACAGAGCAAGGCTACTTTTTGTAAGAGTGCCTTGGAGAATACAAGTACCACTGGTATCAATTTGCTTAAACCATAAGAAAATACCTCCAAAGAGATAGATAATAGAAGAGAAGTAGGTGCCCAGAAACAAGGTGCTTTCACAGTCTATGAATCTGGCAATTTGAGAATAAATGCTTAAAACATTTCTTCCTAATAACAATGACTCCATGATGACATCATTCAGAGAAGCCACATGCTTTTCTCTGAACCATAAGAATTTGGGTAGCTTTTTCTTTTTTAGCTCCACTTGAGGACATTTTTTAATTGCTTTTAGAGAGCGACAAACATCAATTGGTTGCCTCCCATACGTGCCCAGACCAGGAATCAAACCCACAACTTTTAGGTTACAGGATGATTCAGCAACCAACTGAACCACACAGGCCAGGGCAAAAGTTGGGTGGCTTTTTCAGTCCACTTCACTAAAAGGAAAAGTTGGCTTCATTAAAGCCACTGTGCTTCCCCTTTGGACTGCACAGAGACATAGGAGATATGAATCTGTCAGAAGACTAACATACTACTACATTAGGCAAGATACCAAAAACCTGAAGACAACTCTGAATTTCTAAGAGCAAAACTCATGCTGTAGAAGAAACTCAAAATCCTAAATTTATCATATGTGGCCAATCAACATGTAACTCAGGAAAGCACCAAGAGAGCTAACTCTGAGTTCTAGAGGGTTTTTTTTCTTATCTAGCATTTACTCTCCTTGTGCTAGTTTACAATATTCATATCTCAATTTCAGGAACCAAATTTCTGGTCCCTACCCCCCCACATAGTCCACATGAGTGAACATCTCCATGTGCTCTGCAGGTGGGCATGTGAGACAATTCTGGCTTCATCACTGTGTGACTGGCTCATAGCAAAACACATTACTCAGTCTGAGCAACGACAGTCTGCCCAGGAATTTTTCTGGAAAAGAGATGCACTCTGGGATTGATGAACTTGTGATCTTCTTCAGTCAGTTCAACTTGGAACGAGCTGAAGAATGAAGGCAACACAACAGATAATAGAGCAGACAAAGAACCAAAACTCAAAAGTCCCTGTTTATGGACCTGGATGCAGCCATGCTTGAATGCTACATACCACTGGACTTCCTAGTTACAAAAGCCAACTATCATTCAGCATCCCCCCAAGCACATACTTCTTTTTTGGCTGAAGCTAATTTAAGTTGCAGCTCTATAGCTTGTAAACAAAACAAAAATCTTCTGGCAAATATATGTTAATAAGCAAGTATACTAGGAAGTAAGCTAAAGTTGCAGGTTGATAGTGGACATTCTAATTCCACTGAGCAAACATGAACTGAAAGCATGCTATGTAATGTGTGAAACCATAGTATTTTTTAAGTTGTTTCCTATACAAAAGCCAGACTCCTAATATCCTTAGAAAATGGCTTTTTAAAAAACAGGAATCAAGTCTAGGTCTCATTTCCAGTGACGGTTAGATTCTTTTCTTCCATACTAGATGTGGTTTGAAATTTTACTGACTTCTTGTGGAGGTGTCCCTTCACATATATACATTCATATACATACGTGTATGTGTGTATCACCTAATTGTCAGCTCACATTATAAATGACCTACATTTGTGGATTTGGATGGAAATACTCTTAGCTGTTAACAATTTTTTTAAATGGGTCAACTTGGAAAACTGCACTTTTTCCTGTGACTCTGAAATTGATACACGTCACTAAAAATATTGACAGCAATTTTATAGTTCTAAAGACTTTATAAAAATATATCATATTCACACGTTTACCAGCCATTCTACAGATGAGTAAAAATAGTACCAAGAAAGAATTTAAACGTGGTTTCTGCAAAGATCTTTTTCTCTTAATACCTAAATAGGAATTTGAAAATGATAAGGAAATAGCAACACAGAGATTCTATAATGAGTGACTTATAACAGATCAAAGCACTAACTTGATTCAAAATAATGGTAAAGGGCTATTGCTTAATTTAACATAAAATATCACTGACCTCAATTGTTGATATTTAGAAAACAACTTTAGGCATCTCTTTCAAAAAATTTTAAGTACTTACATTTTTTAATGCTCTTAAAGTAAAATATTAAAAGCTGGAAAGCTATGAAATAGATTCACTGATTTCCATTCATTAATCAAAAAATGATATTCACCAAAAATGCCTTGCAGATAACACTAGCTGTATCTCTAAGAGTGTCTTTATTATGATATTTGTATCCGCATCCATAAAGATAGATGTAGGGATTGTTCTAAAAATATAAAGACCACACAAAGCCAGACACCTGAACACAAATTAGCCTGTTTCTGTTTCCTGCGGATTGAATGAGAGAGAAAAACTAGAGGAAAAGAACCTCCAGCATTCCATTTGTAAACTGTTATGCACCAATATACACAAGCTTACATTTGTGCATGTTTGGCTGTTGCATGACAGATCAGCATATTCAGTTTACATGTCAATGACAATGCTATTATCAATATATTTATGAGGTGTCAATAACACAGGGCAGGTAGAGGAAATATTAAGATGTAGTACAGAAGTATTTCACTTCAGCTAGACTAGACATACCTCTGCAAGTGTTTCAGACTTGAATGAGATAACCCAAGTTTTAGTCATACTTTAAGTATAGAAATTAAAGTTATTCCATTCTCCCCATAAGGATGAGAATCTGAATAAAAGGCAACAATGATATTAGAAATATAAGAATCAAGCTGTCAGCATTTCCTTAGCATCCATTTCTTATATTTACAGTCATTTATATGAAAACAAAGAAGAGGCCCAATACACAAACAGCAATTGGCCAGTAATTGACATCAATTTTATAAAAGTAGAGTTAGGAGGATTTGTTATGTAGGGACATGAATAAAAGTGAAAACTAATTTATTGCACGTTTAACATTGAGAGACTTCTTCTTTAATCACTGTCATTCTTGGGGGGGGGGGGGGGAAGGTAAACATAGGCTCTTACTAAATGTATCAAACTGCCCATACGAGTAGTCCTTTTCCTCTTGAAAGTGCAGCCTTCCCTGGAAGTTGTAACAATTCTCAAGACAGTAGTGCCAGACCTTCTGATACAGAGTCGCCCTCAAAGCAGTGATGTGGAACCCTCCAGCAAAAAGGCATTTTATGAGGAAAAGCATGAACATTGGGAAGAGCTAGCTATGTAAAAAGAAGAAAGCAATATAAAATGATTCTTACTTTAGAAAGGATTGGAAATCTTCACACACTGCTTCACAGCCTGGCCACTTGCATACACCATGTCCATAGAGAGGGTGGCTATGGGGGTGCTCCTCATGGGACAAACTGAAAGAAAACACACACAGGATAAGAGAAGGAATTTGCTGCCAAGGACCATCCCACCACATGCAAAATGCAGAGGAACCCATAATGGCCAAAAGTGAACAGGAACGAATCTGGGGTTTCACCTTCCCATGGATCTCACTAATTAGTTCTGCATTGTTATTTAAAAGCAAGAGTTAAATTCCCAAATGTGAAAAGTCCAATGTTAGAAATGTACCACCGTGTATTAAAGGCATTTGACAGGCTTTTTGTTAGGTGCAAAGCTCTCGCCTCAGACCGCTAAGGATTCAAGAAGACAGAACTTATCTTTTAATGTAAATAATGCAATGATAAAATCTGTACTTGTTTTTGAGATTCTCTGTTTTTCCACCCAGAATATTATACATTTTTCTCTTCCCTTCCACCATGTGGTACTTGAGGAAGTTTATCTGCGTAGTCGCTGATGAACCTTATTCTCAAGTATTTTCTCTATTAGGTTACTGTATTCAGACTTCTTTCGGACAAATTATTTTTACAGTTGTTTCCATAACCTTAGATTCTATCAAATAAAAATATAAAACTAACACTGAAAGTTCTGTTTAGTACACAAGCACATTCTCTTCAAGGAATGGGCTATTTTGCAATGGTCTCTCCCTGACTTTGAACTCCAAGCACAGTGAATTATGACCACACATACTCACACACAATCATGTGCACACACACAAGCCTTGTATTTTATATTACCACCAGGATGTGTATTCATATATTTTATTGATTCACATTCAAAGAGCAGACATACACAAACGCCACCTGTCCCTAACTTATAATTAATCCACTGTGAGCATTAGGAGTAAACACACACTCACAAAAATGATACCTTATCAAAGATGAATAGGTCTCTCTATGGTTTCTAAATGACTTTACTGAAAATCTGATATAATCTGAGTATAACGACAAGCTATTTTGCTTTAAAATATAAAATAAACCTGGGAACAACAACAACAACAAAAAACCTATCTAAAACTAACTTACAAAAGTACTAAAGGATGCCCCTCATGAGAACAAAGAATAACACAAGTACACTAAAGTAGATACAGTGAAATTTATAAAGCTCAATGATTAAAGAATATTCTCTAAGTAGTTAAAAGGGTGAAATTCCATCAGAATGAAGGAAAGAATTACCACTATCCATGTTCATCTTCAGATTTTGTTAATTAGTAAAACAGATATGACCATATAAGATGATGGATATTAATGAAACATTATGGTCATAATTTTATAATGAATGTAAGTAAATTATTATGCTGTCCAACTTACAGTGCTATATGTCAACTGTACTTCAATAAAACTAAATTTTAAAAAATTACTGAGAAATTCTGAAATTAAAGAATACTTTTAAATATTAGAAATCTCACTTATTCTGACAGAGGAAACCATTTAAAAAAATGTTACTACCGACAACTTATAAAAAAAGAAAAAAACCTAACCATAATAACTATTTTATGAATTTTATTAAGATTATTAAAGTATTTTCATAATGTTAATAGTTAATGTTTGTTGTAGAAAACTTGGAAATGTTGAAAATTTAAAAAACTGCAAACACATACAATTATTAATAAATTAAAACATGAAGATTTATAACATTCTTTTATAGTCAACATAATTTTGTAAATAATATCTCATGTTATCAATCAGTTTTCAAGGATCTTATTTACTGATCTGTAATACTCCATCACACACCACATTAAATCTAGTTACATATCAAATTTTATCTAACCATTCCTCTACTTTGGACATTGAAATTCCTTTCATGTTTTTTAAATTTATGAACAATGTTAGAAATAAAATTTACCAGGCAAAATACCTCAGTATACAACTGATACATTCAGAGAAATGTGATTACCCAGTTAATGAGCACTAAGTTTTACAATTTAGTATGACTGTTTTATCAAGCTGCCTTTAAGAAACGCTACATGCCAAGTACATTTTTAGTCATTATACATATTTTTGCGTGATTCTTCAAGTTGGAAACCTGACTTCTGGTCAAGATGGAGGTATAGGTAGACATGCTTTGCCTCCTTAGGAAGGAGGTAACCATAGGAAGGATCACGACTAACCTCCAAACAAAAAACACCCAGAACTGCTGAAAAATCGAACTGTATGGAAGTCTGACAACCACGGCTTTAAAGAAGCCATATTCATCAGATGGGTAGGAGGGGCAGAGATAGGGGGCCACAGCAGAGAGGACACATGGTGTGAGGGCAGTGAGATGGCAGCAACTGGCAGAATGGGCAGTCCCATATTCACATGTAGTGGATAAAAATCAGGAAGGATTCTGGTAGAGTGAGCCATTGAGCCCCAGGTCAGACGTGCAGCCCAGGGTTCTAGTGCTGAGAAAATAAAGCCTCATAACTTCTGGCTGCAAAAAACAGCGGGGGGGGGGGGGTTGGGCCAACAGAAGAGAATGCCAGTATCTCAGGAGAATCCATTTAAAGGGCCTGTAGTCCTAGAACATACACAAAACCACCCACTCTGGGAACTACCACCAGGGCAACAGCTAGAGCGGTGCCAGTTGCATATGGTAAGTGGGTGAAGTGACTGAAAATGGGGCAAGGGCTGAACAAGCCTCCAGTAGCCAGGTAGTGGCACTGTCCCCTCTCTGACTTGTCCTCCACATAAAGAGCTTCAAAGAAGCAGAGTGAGTGGGGTGCCTTTACCTGGTGATTTACCAAGGCTCTGCCCGTACAATGTAACAGGTGCACTGAGACAGAGAGTCAAAGTGGCTCTACCTAGTAATACCCAGAAACAAACACAGGGTGTCTACCAAATTTAGGAGACAAAGAAATATGGCTCAAATTATGGCTCAAAGAACAGAACAAAACTGCAGAAAAAGAACTAAATGAAACAGAGATAGCCAACCTATCAGATGCAGAGTTCAAAACACTGGTGATAAGGATGCTCAGAGAATTCACTGAGTATGACAAAAGCAGAAGAGAAGAAATGAAGGCCATACTAAGTGAATACAAAAAATCTACAGGGAACCAGCAGTGAAGGAAAGGAAGCTGGGGTTCAGGTCAATGATTTGAAACATAAGGAAGAAATAAATAGTCAACTAAGAGAAAATGAAGAAACAAATTTAAAAAAAAGTGAGGAGAGAATAAGAACACTCTGGGACATCTCCAAAAGTGCCAACATCTGAATCACAGGGATGCCAGAAGGAGAAGAGGAAGAGCAAGAAATTGAAAACCTATTTGAAAAAATAATGAAAGTAAACTTCCCTGATTTAGTGAAGGAAACAGACCTACAATCCCAGGAAGCACAGAGTCTCAAATAAATTGGACCCAGAGAGGACCACATCAAGACAAATCATAATTAAAATGGCAAAGGTTAAAGATAAAGAGACAATCTTAAAAGCAGCAAGAAAAGCAGTAAGAAAAGCAGAACATTAACCACAAAGGAGTTCCCATAATACAATCAGCTGATTTCTCAAAAAAGAAACTTTGCAGGCAAGGATGGACTGGCAAGAAGTATTCTAAGTGATGAAAAGCAAGGACATACAATCTAGATTATTCTATCCAGCAAAGCTATCATTTATCAATGGAAGGGCAGATAAAGTGCTTCCCAGACGAGGTAAAGCTAAAGGAGTTCATCATCACCAAGCCCTTATTATATGAAATGTTAAAGGGATTTATCTAAGAAAAAGAAGATAGAAATTATTAACAGTAAAATGACAATAAACTCACAAATATCAACTGAATCAAAAAAGAAAAACAAAACCAAAAATGAACTAAGCAAACAGCTAGAATGGGAACAGAATCACAGAAATGGAGATCAATTGGAAGGTTATCAGCAGGGAGGGAGAAGGGGAAGTATGGGGGGAAAGGTGCAGGGATTAAGAAGCATTACTTGGTAGGTACAAAATAGACAGGGGGATGTTAAGAAAAGTATAGGAAATGGAAAAGCCAAAGAACTTATATGCATGACCCATGGACATGAACTAAGGGGGGAGGGGACTGCTGGAGTAAAAGAGTACTGGGCAGAGGGTGGCAAAGCAGGAAAAATTTGGACAACTGTAACAGCAAAATCAATAAAATATATTTAAAAAGTAAAAAGTTAAAATATTGGGAACTTGAAACCTCAATTAGTAACAGTATAAAATTAATATAAATCAGGCATATCTCAAGACATTGTGGATTTAGTTCCAGATGACCGCAATAAAGCAAATATTGCAATAAAGTGAGTCACACAATTATTTTGGTTTCCCAGTGCATAAAAAGTTATGTTTACACTATTCTTTAGTCTATTAAGTAGACAACAGCATTATGTCTAATAAAGAATGTATCTTAATTAAAAATATTTTCACGATAAAACATGCTGACCACTATCTGATACTTCAAGGATTCATAACCTATTGTGGCAGAGTTGGCACAAACCATCAATTAATTAAAAAAAAATAGTATCTGTGAGGCACAATAAAATGAGGCATGCCTGCAGTTAAAACCTGCAAATAGTTATTCTACTGTGCTTTCTGGGTTAAGCCGAGAGTTTTTTGGAAATAATGGAACTAAAGGAAATCATATGCATTCTCTACAGAAATTTATGACTACAAAACTGTGCATAGCTTAATGTCATTTTTGCCACTCTCCCCCTGCCCCCTTATTTTTTGGTTAACATATTTGTGAAGGCTCCATGACCTGAATAAAATCTACTCTGCTCTAAGAATTTATTTTTAGTTCAACTTGGTAAGAAAGGAAAGATGACAATTGACTGTGGACAACCCGTGACACCTTAGGTGTAGAGAAAGTCAACTCCTCACACATACACACAGTCACACAGAAGACCTCTTGAAATTTGCTTCTACATTAAAACCATACTTATTATAAACAGATTATGTCATGTTTTTATTTTCACATAATAGGAGTAGGCTACTGACTCAAGTCCACTCCTTCCTACTCCGGCTAAGATAACACTGCTAACATTCTGTTACATTATTGCCCTGAATTTTCTTCTAATGCATCACTAGTTTACAAAAAAGGAAACATATAGTCACACTATTGTCATTTGCTTTTCACTTTTAATATATAACTGGATACTTTTAAATATACAATTGTCTGAAAGAAAGTGTCTGACTTTGGAAACAAAAGGAACACACTGGCAATGGTGTTTTTACACAGTATCTGAAAAAGCATGTAAGACATTGAAATAACTTGCTTATGGGGATGATACTAAAAGTTGAAGTAGGGGTGGTAGGGAAACTGAATTTTCACCCAATCACTTTTTGTTTCTTTTGAAGTTTGTATTTAGTGAGTTGTAGGGCTTTTTTGCTGTACAACTGTAACTCTTCATAAATATAAACACCCACATATATATATATATATGCACACTCAAGAAAAGTCAAGTGCTCTGCGGGTGTCGGTTTTCAGAGTGCTGTTTGCTGACAGAAGCTTGCTGTGACCGCATGTGTGGCTATGGTCACCTCTGGCATCCCCGTTGTCATTCTGTATGAAGCAATGTCACACCCCACCAGCTGGACCTTCTAATGGCAGCTTTTTGGTGTCATCAAAAGAGCAGGACTAACATTTATATTCAGATTACCTTTGGGGACTTCCCAAAAGGGACAAAGAGGGAAATTTAAAAACGAGGGAAAGAATACCTTTAACTGGAATTAATCAGGACTATATTTATAGAATGAAACATGATGGAAAAATGACAATGTGAATGCCTGATGGTCAAATAAAGTCTGTGAGTGTAATTCACCTAAACAAACTGTTCAAGGATAACTCTTCAATGTGAGGAAGTATGCTGTCCAGGTCAGTGACAAATAGAGAGGTACTGGGTTGGCCAAAAAGTTCCTTACTTTTTTCCATAAAATAAAAGACACGTTTTTTTATTTTCACCAACTTTTTTGATTTGGATATTCTATGTCTGCTATCTCCTGCTACTGGTTTCTAGTGGGCAGAGGCTGGGTGCTGCTATACATCCTCCAATGCATAGCGGAGTCCCACAGCAAAGAATTATTTGGCCAAAATGTCAACAGTAGCAAGAAACTTCACAAACCACTTTTAACACATTCAATCATTCACAGTACCTTCTCTATACACTGCACAAATCTTTTTTTTTTTTTTTGCATTTCAGTGGTGTTTTTACCTTTCTTGAAAAAATAAAGCATAATGAGCCAAATATGTGTGTATTTTCTTCCATCTTCAATATTAAAATGGCCGTACAAAAATTCACCAATTTTGTTAACTTTTTCTTTAATGCACACTGATATGACAGCTGTCACAATACAATCTAAGAAAATTGTTTCCAATACACTTAAAGACAACTAAGCACTACTAGAGCCACCATAGAGAAAAAACATAATGAACTTTTTGGCCAACCCAACAGTTGGTTTTGAAGGTACTGAAACATATTTGTCCCCAAATTAAACTTTTAAAAATTTAGAGTAAATTGTTTACTAAAGTGTTTCTTACTATAAACTCCCAGGTTGAAAATTCCTAGGGGCAGGGATCGTGCCTAATTCATCTCCACATACTCAGCGTCTCCCACAAAACACAGGATCAGTAAATGTTAGACGGATTCATGAATGAACAGAGAACAATAATTACATTATTCTACCTAATTTCTATACACTGAATTGTATATCCAATGTTTTTTTAATTTTTGAAGAGAAACATCTTTGTTGTTATTATTCTGTAGGTGATGACCAGAACGATGCCAATACATCTGAAAAAAAAAAACAGCATTCTGACACTTTCTATTAATTTTATTCTGAATATATAAAATACAAATAGTATGCAATCAAGAAAAACTAGCTGATTTAAATTTCAAAAACTCCTTTATATGTAAAAGTGAAATATATTTTTTATAAAATAGTGATGGCATTTCAGAAAGAACCAATGTGCCATGAAAAATAAAATTATACACAAAACTGTAATAACAATTCCTGACATTATATGCTATTAAGTATAGTATATATTCAGTATGGTGCAATATCATTTTCAATGATATTATTTAAGAATTTTTTCTATGTATATCAAAGTATATCAAAAGAGACTTAACTTCAACACTGACTTTAGCCTTTAAGATTTTATATAATGATGATGATTCTTTAATGTCTATTCACTATTGCCTTCCAAAGTTAACAAATTAACCAAACTCGAAACTAGAATCATTAATTCACCTGCTAAAACTAAGAACAACTTCTCATATTCAGTCTGTAGTCTTTAGTGGTCCTTACACTAACAGTCCTCTAAGCTAATTTTCCCTGTGGCAACCAAGAGAATAATCTTTGAAGGAGATAAAAAGAATAGACACCTCACTATATCCCAAGATATTTCCTGCTAATTCAAATGCCAACTACCCTTACTCCTGAAGGCACATAGCTTCTCCTGTGCCCAAGTCTGTCTTCTAAGTCTCCTCTAATTTGTTTTTTCCTTTTCTCTTCTAATTCGTTTTTTCTTTTCTCTTCCTCTCTAACTTTCATTCATCTGTAACAGAAGGCTACATCTGTGCCCATTGGGATTTAAAGCTTCACCCCACAAAACCCCAAGAAAAAAATAACCCAAATTATAAATGGTATTTTATTTCACTGGCATATTATTTGATAAATTAAGTTACAGAAGACTGCTGGTCATGCTCCAATTACTGAAAATTGTGGGCTTTTTCATTTTTTAATTTCATTGAGCTAATTCATGCACAATATGATTCACTCATTTTGAGTGTATAAATTCAGCAGTTCTGACTATATTCACAGAGTTGTGTAACCATCACCACAATCTAACTTTAGAACATTTTTATCACACCAGAAAGAAATCCTGTACCCATAAGCAGTCATTCCTCATTTCTTCCCAACCCCTACCAACCACTAATCTACTCTGGTTCTAAAGATTCTGTACATTTCATATAACTTGAATCATATAATACATGGTCTTTTGTGTCTAGTTTCTTTTTCTTAGCATAACAGTATGTAAGTTTATTGACACCATGCAGCAAGTATCTATACTTTGTTTCCTTTTTATGGCTCAATACTATTCCACTATATCCATATGCAGTAATATGTTCTGTTTAACCATTTATCTCAGCTAATGAACATTTGGGTTGTTTCCACATGTTGGCTATTGTGATGAGTGCCAATATGAAAATGCATGCCAATGTACTTGTCTGAGTTTGTCTTCAAATGTTTTAGCTATATACCTGGGAGTACAATTGTGAGTCATGTGGTAATGCAATAGTTAACATTTTAAGGAATTGTCAGACTCTTTTCCAAAACAGCTACACTACCTTATATTCTCATCAGCATTGTCTGAGGGTCCAATTTCTCCACATCCTTGCCAACACTTGCTGTTGCATGGCCATCATAGCCATCCCAGTGGATGTAAAGTGGCACTTTTTTGTACTTTTGATTTGTATTTCCTTAGTGATTAATGATGTAAATACCTTTTCACAGACTTCTTGACCATATGTCTATCTTCTCTAGAGAAATGTTTATTCAGTCCTTTGTGCATTTTAAATATTGAGTTATTTATCTTTCTGTTGTTGAGCTGCAAGAGTTTTCTTTTTCCTTTTCCTTTTCTTTTTTTAAAGCAAGAGATTTAAAAAGATGCCCTGGCTGGATAGCTCAGTTGGTTAGAGCATTGTTCCAGTACAGCAAAGTTGCAGGTTCAATCTGTGGTCAGGAGACACAGACAAGAGTCAACCAATGAATGCATAAGTACGTGGAACAGCAAAAATTGATGTTTCTATCTAAAATCAATAAAAAATTAACAAAAAAATGTATTCTGCATGCAAGCCCCTTATCAGATAAATTAGTTGCAAATATTCCATTTTGTGGACTGTCTTTTCCTTTTCTTGATGGTGTGCTTCGAAGCACAAAAGTTTTAAATTTTGATGAGGTTCAATTTATTGATTTTTCCCCTATGGTTCCTTATGCTTTTTGATGTCACATCTAAGAAACCACTGACTAATCCAAGGTAATAAAGATTTAATCCTATGTTTTCTTCTAACAGCTCTACTTCTCACATTTAGGTTTATGGCCCATTTTGAGTTAACTTTTATATATAGTATGAGGAAGGGGTCCAATTTCATTCTTTTGCATTTGTCCCTACGCTGTTTAATAAAAGTTTATTTCTGTCCCAAATAAATCATCTTGCCATCTTTGTCAAAAACCAACTAAACATAAATGTAAGGTTTGTAATATTTTTGTATTTCATTTTTGCTAGACTTATTTTCCCTAATATACTGCTTGTGTTTTTATAAGAATTTATACTTAAATTATAACTTCTGAAGTTACATTAAATTATGAAATAACTTCTAAAGTTTGGGGGAACAGAGATATATACATATATATTATATTATATTATATTATCTATTATATATTATATATGCAATATAATATATATTAATTATATACATATTAAATATACATACACATATTTAATAAAAATAAAATCTCAGCAACTAAACTTTTTGAAGGATCAGTGCCTGGGGCCCTGTTTCCAGATCCTGTCGAACCCTGTGTGCTGATGCATCTTCTGTAACTGTGCTTTGCGGCTCTCTGAGCTTTGCACATAAAGGCGTGTGGCTCAGCCTCTCACTGAACACCAGCACTGTTTCTCTATTGGAGTTCAGTGCATGAAGACCTCATTTCTCATTGACAGCTGTGCCAATAACCAGAAACTCTGCAAGTCATTTAACTGCCCTGCTCCCCATTTCTGCATTTGAAAACTGAAGGGAATCCCACAAGATGGCCTACATTGCTCCTCCCAGTGGTAAAACTTCTACCAAGAATATGCAGATGGTAGGGAGGGGGCACAAATGACATATCCTGTTACTGACAAGATAAATAAGGTGTAGGTGCTTAATGAATACTGTTTAAAAAGAATGAAAGAGGTCTATACCTTCCAGTAGGGGTAACAGAGTCCTTATCACTGCTGCAGAGCAGTAGGCTATTTCCTTTTAAACCATTCCTCATATTCTGCAAATATACACACCAGAAAGCACAATGAATCTAGCAACCAGTGTCACCTCTTCTGAATCAGGGGCAATTGTGCTTCCTTCCCTCTCTTCCCCACTGTTTGGCCTTTCCTGTAGTCAGACAACAAAAGTGGAATGCTGACCCTGAGACAGGCTCCCTGAGTACTAATGCTGAAAACCAGTTCACCAACATTCTACCTCTGTGCCTCTCTGTGGCTCAGGTCACTACCTGTCTGTCTCTCTTCTTTCCAATTTTTCTGTCTCATATCCATGTGCACATGCTTCCTTATGTCCACCCCATGGCACGGTCAGCCACAGATCTTTCTCTCTCAGATCCACCATGGTCTAGGACTTGGGCCACTTGGCAAGAGTCAGCTTCTTCCTAACTAAACATGAAAGTTGTCCAGATACCTCAGGTTTCCAGAAAGGTGTTCTCTTGATACACAGTGTCAGGACTGTCTAGTAATAAAAATATGATCATCACAGTGCCAATGAAAATCACTGCTACTTTAAAACTTTTCCTTGCCCTGGCTGGCATAGCTCAGTGGATTGAGCGTGGACTGGGAACCAAAGTGTCCCAGGTTCGATTCCTAGCCAGGGTACATGCCTGGGTTGCAGGCTATAACCCCCAGCAACCGCACATTGATGTTTCTCTCTCTCTCTGTCTATCTCCCTCCCTTCCCCTCTAAAAATAAACAAATAAAATCTTAAAAAAAAAAGCTGAAGAAATGTGATTTAAAAAAAAAAAACTCTTCCTTCTATTTGCTAAATTCTTTAACAACTTACACTAAAACAGTCCCACTTTCTCTCTCCACTTTTTACTTACCACATTTCCCTGCCTTCTGGTTTGCTATCATATCCTACTTTCAATGGGATTTTAAGTATCTTACCAGGGATTTCTTAGGTTTGTACATGACAGTATGTATTTGATTTCTCATGATGAAGTGATATCTGAAAAAATAATCTGACTTCAGACTTTTTATACTAAATTTTCAAGAACCAACTGATAACAATAGGTCAACCTCAATGAAACCAAACCAGGAGAGTTGGCTTTGGATCTTGACATCAGTTGCCCTTATAAAGAAGATCAATGTAGGTTCACAATAGCCAAAGTGATTACTTAAATATCTAGCATGATTTTCCATTTTAGAGTTCACTCTTATGATCATATCTTTCATACTACTGCATATCTCCCCCAGATCAGCTGCAAGTCAAATTCCAGTGTCTTGTAGAAACTAAAGTAACTTGAGTGTCTTCATGTGTTGTGCTGTAGTTCCAGGGGGACAGGGTTCTCATGCCTGCCTTCAAAAGTGCAAGTGAGATGTGGAGACAGCAAATGGTAGTAAAGCACTGCACAGGTATACCTGGTAGCTTTGTAAACATGATCTTTCTCCTTTGACTTTCACTGAAAACACTTGGAGAAGCAAATGGCTTTTTACTTCACACTGAAGAGTCAGGAGATGACTCAGATAGCTCATTTATCACATACTGTCTTAGGTTTTACTTTTTACCCATTATAGAAATATGCTAGCCTATGTGTTTATTTATCAGTTTCCCTGGAGTAAGTTGGCAATCAGTCTTATAATCTTAACACAAAGAGAAGGATGTTCTATCCAAGCCCATTAAAGGGCCTGGCATCAAGTGACAGAGGATGAGGTCCCCCCCCCACCCCTGCCGCAGCAGAACACGTCCACATGCTTCTCTAGCCTTCACTCTCATGCAGTGAGTCCTTGACTCTCCTTCCCCAGAACACTCATCTTCTCATTTTTCTGCTGCTTTTGAAATCATGTTTAATTAAAGGATTTCACACTCCCTTGTGATATGATATATTCATGAGTAAAACTTACGATTGGAGTGACTATGAATTAGTCTATTAAGTGTCAGATTTGTGCTTTTAAACAATGATAGAAATTATTCTTGTATTATCTGCCCTCAAAATTGTGCCTTGAGATGTGAAGGCTACCTTAACTAACTTTACATATGAAATAAAAGCTATTAACCCATCTATGTTCAGGGTCTTCCCTCCCCCCACCCTCAAATTACAAGTTAACCTGAGAGAAATAAAGGGTCATCTTTCTGCAATGTCCTCAGGGCATGGCCTATTAAAGTGCTGTGTTGGGTGAATTTGAGTGCTATATAAATATCCTTACTTTTGTGGTATCAGATTCACACTCCTGTTTACTGAGAAAAAAATTCAACTACATCATCAGAATTGTGATTTCTCAGTGGTAATCTTTTCTGAAACCTATTGAAGTTAGTCAATTTTCAGAAAAATATTAAATGAAAAGTAGTAATAAGCACATGCAGATATGGCAAAAACTGAACATGGCAGGAGAATGATCCAAAGACTGCTGACTGGGCCTAAGGTTCAAAATTGTGTTGAAGGATAAGGACACACCACCTTCCTTTTCCCACTGCTGAGAGTACTGCTTCTCAAATTTTCTCATGGATATAAATCACCTGGAGATCTTTTCACCATGCACATTCTGATTCAGTAGTTCTGGGGTGGGGCCCAAAAGTGTGCAAATCCCACATGCTCCCGGGTGATGCTGATGGTGTTGGGTGATTGCCCACAACTTGAGCACTATGATCTTGAAAGTTCCTTCCCTGTATCTATCCTAAAAGTGATTGCACTTAAAGAAGCACTCATGAAATCTCCTCTCTATTAACTGTGGGTTGAAGAGAAAGTAGAAGGAGAAATATGGAAAAGGGTGGTACTGAGCAACTTAACCAAAAGTAGCTACAAACATGTAAAAGTTATTTATGAGTTATTTATTAATTAAATGCAAGGCTGCTTTATATATATATATGTGTGTGTGTGTGTGTGTGTGTGTGTGTGTGTAGACAGATATATAGATATAGACACACACACACACACACATACACCCCCCCCAAACTGGTAAGACTGAAGGAAGTTAGCTCAGAGAAAAGGTCATTGCCTGCCTCTGCCTGTTTCTGCTAAACAAACACCAATTTGACATTATCACAAATCTGTTGAGTGACACTGATCAGGAATACCCTGGCCTACACTGTTGAATCAGTGGGTTTGACAACTCAAACTTCACAGTTTCCAAACTCTAGGTCTGCCCAACATATCATCTAAACTTGGGTGGTAACCCTGCACTTGGAAGTAGAGAATGTATGTGAATTAAGAATGGTCTTGAATTAACTTTTCAGAGAGATAATGCCACAAAATACCAGGTTAATGAAAGGATTTTTAAAGACTGGCAGGTTTACTTAAATTGGACTGGACAAAAGTATATATAGTATCTCTAATCTCTGAGTTCACAAATACCACTTCTTAGGATAATGCTTATTTCATTTAAATGAAAAAGAAGCCGATTTTAAGAAAATAATATAAATAATAATGTAAGAAGATAGGGCAACTTCATAGTGATGAGTCAAATTCAAATTACTAAAGTTTGGAAAACGAAATGCTTATGAAGTGCTGAATTTACTTCCTGAGTCAACACTGACACAGAGGCAAAGTTCCTGCACAGCACTTCCACTGGAATTTTCAATGGGGAAGAGTGTCAGGGTCATCTGCTGCTTAGGGGACAAAGAACCACAAAGGGCTCAATGCACAATAAAGCATGTCCCATGCTTTTAGAACTAGAACTTATCATTCAAGATCTGGAAGCTTTTCACTTGTAGGCTGTAGCTGTGACTAGTAATTGGCTGCTTTACCAACTGTGAGAACCTGAGGTTGATACCGTGATAGGCGATGATTTTGGCAAGCTGTTTTCTCCACCATCCCCATCACCAATCTGCCCCCATCTCCCTTTTCAGCTACTCTGGGCAAAACATGCCATCTTGATTTCCAGACTCCTGCAGTATGGGCATGTGGTAGCACAACGGAGTGGGGAATGAGGGCCGAGTTTTTGAGGCCATTTGGTGCATTCCAGTCAGTCCATCAGAAACACAGAGCAAGCTATGATAAAGGCAGAATGCCTGTGTTTGTGTGCGAGTAAAGGAATAAATAAAGGAAAAGACCAAGAAGAGGCAGAAGTCCAGCTTTTGTTTCCGACACCAGTAAGGTTTATCCTGAGTTTGAGTTTACCACTGATAGCATTAACACTGGGATCTTGTTAAGGAAACAGAATGCTTTCCGAAGAGTGGCTGTGAGCAACTGTGTCAATACAGAAAAGGGATCACTAATCCAAAAATTATTGACACCATTAGGCAGGCTCTCATTATGCCAGTACAAGTGTGTTTGCATTGGTGAGTCAAAGATCTGTGGATCTTTGTGGACCTGTGGATGGAACCTTGCCCATATGTTACAGGAACCAACAATACCCAGAAAACCAAAGAGCATAAATCTAAGTTCCAGTACTAATTCTTCTTATTGAATGCCTCCCCCGCAATACTCTATGGATGTCAGCACAGTAATACTTTACACTCAGAAGAATTATGTAACTGTAGTGTGAGGGCCAGATGAGAAAGCACAGATTAAAGAACAAATAAGCTGAAGATACAAATTGGCTTAAAAACACCACACACATGCATTTGTTTCCTTTGAGTGACTCCACTGGATTAAATTCTTCTCTATTTTTTTCTTTTTGCTCAGCTAGTTTAAATAAACACCTAATTTGTGAAAATCATGGTTTTGGGTTTCTGGAACAGAGTCTCTACACTGGGATTCATAAGAAGATTCATGAGTGGCTGGTCAGGAGAATATTAAAATTTATTTATTAAGGCAATAGTACTTATATATGAATATACATGTGTGCATGTGTACATATTTCTCCCCCACCCCAGGCCTCTAATTTTTATAATACAGGTAAAATATTAGCCGTGTATATTTATTTAATTAAAGTACACTTAGAAGGTATGCATTTTCAAAATTTTTAATAATGGTGGGGTGAATGAATAATCAAATACCTTTGGAGGCTATGGGCATAGACTGTGACCATGTTCTCTTCCTCTCAGAAAGAGTTTTGCCCAATTCTCCAGTTGTGGGGAGAGAAGGAAAACTGAACTGCTGGCTGGTACATAAAATGTAATATTTGATCTGGTCCTCAAAGTATCAGTAGGAGCTCAACTGCTACAAGGAATAGAATGAGAACAGGCAGATGACTGAAGCATAAAAAGCATTTCCAAGCATTAAAGAAATTAGAAAGACAAAACCAGAGTTGCTATAAATGAGTTAAAGGCCAATGTTAAGAATTTTTAAAGGAATTTTATTCCATAAAATATGTTTTTAATGAATCATAGTCTTATAACTTTTTCTCTTTGAAATGATGAATTTAGGCACTGGGAACACTGACAGTAAATAACAGTCATCCAGATCACTTCTGTCACTTTGAATGATGGAAAAGGAAGAACACCACAGTGGTAGTATAGCAGTTGGGATGTCCTAGAACAATCTCAAAGTATGTTCCCTGAAACTTGTCAGAGATGCAAATTCTAAGGCCCCACCCCAACTTACTGAATTAGAAACAATGGAGCTGGGGCTCAGCAATTTGTAGTTGAGCCAGTCCTCCAAATGATTCTGATGCAGGCTAAAGGTTGAGAATTAACCCTTAGCAGAAACCCAAACTCTGTCTCTTATTTGGAGCATTAGTAAGTATCGACAAAGGCTACCCAGGTCCTCCTACAGCATCAGTGGCCAAACAGTAGCATGTACTCTTAATAGGTTCTTGATATTTAATATAGCTCATTAGTCCTCCTTCTTCTGAACATTTCATCTAGTCTCTGCAGTGAAATGCAGCACCTACTGCCTACAGACTGGCAGCCCTAGATGATCAGGATGCATCAATCAGCAAGAGACATGGAATCTTTCCTTCATGGAGCTCATTGGGTTAAAAAGTTCTCACCTGATGCATGTGTGGGGTAGAAAAACACACACTATAATATTCCACTAGTGCCCATTTTAAACAAATTACAGATTATCACATTTTGTATATACCACTGTCACTGAATTTATTACCTAATGTTGCAAGAGTCAATTTCCATGCTTGTGTGTCTGATTAGACTGTGAGCTCCTAAAGGAGAAGAACTATATTGTAGTCATCTTTTAATTCCCAGAACTTATACAACAGTTAGTATACAATAAATGCTCAAAAAATGTGGTCTGAATAGATGACTTTAACAGTAATTGTTAATATTTATTGAGCAACTACTATGTGCCAGAGACTAATGTGAATAACTAATGTGCATTATTAACTCATTTAATCCTCACAGTTAATCTATGAGGCATGGCTTGGTATCATATCCATTTCACAGATTAACAAACCCAAAAACTGAGCCATACCAAGATTAAGTAACTTAAGTGGGCAGTCTGTATTGGAATGCAGGTAGTCTAGCTTCAGAGTCCACACTCATAATTACTAAAAACACAGTTGCCCCCACACTAGAGGTATGGGCCTTGCCTGAGCAATACATGGTATCCTCTTTTCCCTGCCTCAGGGCATTTGCTACTGCTGCATCTTCTTCCTGGGAGGCTCGGCTCTTCCCTCACTTCTTCACATCTGCTCAAGAGTCACTTCCTCAGAAAATCTTTGCCATACCAAGCAATTTACCCAAATAGTAACATTAGCCTCACTCTTCCCCCTTTCCTGCTTTCCTTTTTTTCAGAACTTGATTATGTCTGTCTTTCTAGTAATGTAATTACTTGTGTGTTCTATCTCTCTCCTGCAACGTCAGTTCCATGAGGACAGACTGTCGAGCTCATGGCTGCATCCCCAGAGCCCAGGACATGTGGAGTGTGGGTAGAGCTTGGTAAGTTTTGTGGAATGAGTGGATACACATTAGTACTGTGCAGTGGCTTCTGTCCTGCTTAGGAATACATTTTTGTTGAACTCTGGACAACTGCCCATGTATCTTTCAGTTTCTTTTTAGTTCCATGTGTATAATCCTGTAATTTATTCAAAGACCACTGGATTATTCCAGCTCTTGGTTTCATGTTTTTTTTCTAATTAAACTGCCATTTACTTGTCACACTGATCTTTAACACTAGACATCTTGTTTTTATCATAAATATGACTCAAAGAAAAATTTAAGTTGAATGTAGGGGCTCCTATGTACCAAAATGTTCCCATCAATATTTTGGATTTAAAAAAAGAGAGGACGCCACAGATGCCTGCCCAGGTCTACGGTCTGTTATAATAATTTCAGTGAAGTTTTAGCCTTTTGGATGTATAACCTGAAATCCCACTGGATGACTAAAATGGCTCCTCTTAAAATCAAAGACCACATCATTTTACACAAATACTTCAGGTTTTCATTATCTTCTGCCATAATGTACCTTCACTTTCAACATTCACAGCCAAAATGTAAAATATACACAGAGAAAAGATTCTTCAAAGGTATAGATTCCTCAAACTATTTTTTAAAAAGGAAAAGAAAGACAGAAAATGGAGAGAATCAACTTTGCCACTGGACTAATTTCCTTGAATACTATAAAAGGAATGAAATTTGAAGGTCATAAAAGAATGTCTATTTGTTTAGGGAAGTCTTACAGGTAGTATAAATATCATCAGCTACAGTTGCTATGGGGTCTGTGTGTTTACCAAACAATACAAGTAGTTACACAAAAGCAGAACAACATTTGAGAATACAAATGGAGAAGGCTTTAACCTCCTGGTACATTTTTCAAAGTGCCATTAAAAATGTTCCTTTTTTTCCACCTTATTTATGGGAAAAAATCCCTGTTTTCTTGATTCTCCCTGTTTCAGTTCTAACAACACTAGGGAATGTTTCATTCTGATTTCTAAGACTGATAATGATTTTCTCTTTCCTTTCCCTTTTCTCATTTTAAGACTTAAAAAGAAAAACTAATTAACTAGATAAACTAACCCAACAATCCAAACTGTACATTGAAAATAGTTTTCACAACTGAAAATGCAAAAATAGAAAATAAAAGCTACAAAATGTACAGAATTCTAGTGCAAGTACACCATCCTTAAACTGAGTTAACCCACAAGTAAACTAACCAGAAAAAGTCTCTCTGTGTGTGTGTTTCATGCACCTGAATTATACTATCTGCTTTTAAAAATGAATCGGGGGAAAAGGAAGCCAGTAAGGCTCTTCTGGAATTTCTTAGTTGAGTGTAACCATGAAACAATGTCTCTGGGGAGCTTGCTGTGAGTAGAAGCCCCCCTCTTCACACTACATTGAGCACAGTACCCAGCAGGCTCAGCCTGGAGCCTTTCTGTGAATGGGACAGACTGCCATCTGGATGAAGACACTGACAAGCTGGACAAATCCTGGTGCCATGTGCCCAGGGGACTGTCCCATATTAACACCACCTGGGCTGTGCAATCATGCTCTGTATGTCAGAGGCACTTGAGGAGCCCATCAGGGTGTTATTTTTGAGCACACACAGAAAGGAAAATTACAGTTAAGAGAGTTCTCTGGCTAGCATATCTGTTGCTCAATTCCCAAAATAGTTTCCCAAAGGAACAGTTATCTTCTTTATTCACATGGGCAGAATGACAAGCTGGAACACATATTAACAATTTCCCTTTGTGAGCTTCCACTATTGTTTTAATGAGTAGAATATACTTTATAATATACTTATGCTTTGACTGGTTACAAAGGGGGTGGAATACAGAAGTCTAGGATGGCTGTGCATATGCACTACATGCATCTGCATTACCCAAGGGAGCCAGCTAGCATGTGGGGGCTCCTCGGGAAGAGCCGCAGAACCAGGCTGTGGGGTAACACCGGTGGCAAAGGCATCTCTGCAATCTTGAAAAAGAATACAACTTCCATTTAAGCCTCATGCAGAGGTGCCCCCTCATCGGGCCCATTAATGGCTTGAGAACGCAGGACTCCTACTTGTCACTGAAACAAGAATTGGAACAATGCTAGGACTTTCCCAAGTCATGCAACTTTTTTCTACTTTTGGATGGATCCCATATCTGGCAAAGAAAATTTTCTATTCATTTAATCCAACTGGCAAAGTGTGCATTTCAACAAAACTCTTAACCCAGTACAAGGAACAATGCCCCCAGAGTTCCCAAAAGACTGGTCCTCACTGTTCCTCTGCTATACTTTCCTTCACACTGTTGTTCTCAGAATAAACACTGAGACAGCTAATGCATATTTAGGAGGAGGGGGGCACAGGCCCTTCCACACAAGTGCAAACTCCTGTAAAATGGTTGGGTATCAACAAAGGGATCTGGTGGAAAAAAAAAACCCTATCAGCAGGAGCAACTCAACAGAGAAGAATGTCTTCCCTGCATGATGAGAGGCACTGAGGGTTCATGTATACTTGTGGGGAAAGCTGGCAGCTGGATATGAAATAGCCCACAATTAGGATTCCTGTTACACAGAATCCCAAGAAAAATATCAAAATCAAATACATTTAAGAGAAACATAAAATGAACATGACTCTCCAGGGCAATGATGTCATTTATTGGAAAGTATGTATCATTTAAACACAATGAAGAGAGAAAATCTGTAAAGTCTAATGATGGTATGCTATGGTAAAAAGTACACAACAGCTCTCAGAGAATAATGATGGAGTTTTTCTTTTAATCACGTCATAAAGTAAATAGTCAAGAAAACCCATAAACTGATCCCTTAGGGAAAGCCAATATTTTAAAGATTTTCTCCTTTTGCGCTCTCCGAATGTGTGAATGACAGCTGATAAAGTGCCATGCCACAACGCAGAGAAAACCTCGATTCTGTTTTCTAAGACCCAGGAGCAGATTGGTTGTAAGCAACAAGACAAATGCACTGCAGCTCTTCACAGACTTATAGTTGTCAAACACCCAGCAGCACATTGAGGGTACAAATTGTTGACTGACTCCAAGATGCTTCTTACTGACATAAGCAGAATGTTTTTGCCCTAAACAGACTATTTCCCAAGCAGAGAGACAAGGGATAGGTGACCTACAAAGTGTCTGCTCTGGAGCTGAAAGAAGGATCTGTATTTTGGGTCACAAAAACTGGCCATACCCCCTTCTCCTTCTGGTCCCCTAGAGATGACAGAACACGGAAGGCCTGCTCTTTCCACACTCCACTGCTGGTCACCTGACTTAGTTCTATGCAAAAAGATGAGTGTAGAAGAACTTTCAGCAGAGTAACTCTTGGGGCTTCTCCCAGACTATAGCTGAGCAGGTAGGTTTTTCCTCAGGCCAGGTCCTGATCTCTGTGCTTCACAGGCTGGAAAATTTAATCCAATAGCCTGGGGTGGAGCATCTGTGGTAAACATCAGCAGCCCACCTGGGAACCACCAGACTATGGTAGTCATGGCAAGGACCTGAGAGTCAGGGAGACCTTGGTTCCAGTCTCTACTCGATTTCCTAGTTGTGTGTCTTCTGTAAGTTATGAAATCATTCTTAGCCCCACAATACCATTTGTACAAAAAAGACAGTAAGTAGCTCACAGGGTTACTGTGAGGATTAAATAGGAAAATGAATATCAAGGCTGATGTCCAGTTCTTTATATATGTGGCCAGCACAAAATAGTAGTTCAATAAATGGTGGCTGCATTATCATCACCATCACGTGCCAGCTCTTCACTCCTTCCAGCACTGCTACCTCTACTTTGCTGGCTCACAGCAGAAGGGGAAGCAATTAGTCTTCAAAATTTTCACAAAAAAACTCTTACTTCCAAACAGTGCCCAAACCAAGGAGACCTGAATGAACATGCCACTTGCATTGCTTCTCATGGTTAAGTACGCATGCCACAGCCCTGGGCTTGTGTTACAGTGCAGATTCGACTTAGCAGCTCTGGTGTCACCTGGCTCTTTGCATTTCCAACACGTCCCGAGTGATGACCAAGTAGCTGAAGTTGCTCAAGTTGCTTAGCAAGAACCTAGTGTATGTATGACAAACACAAATTCCCACATCTCATCAAATCAGTGAAATCCAAATCTTTATGGCAGAAGCCTAAGAATCTGTATGTTTTAACAAATACCTGTGAGAGTATCATCAGGAAATCTGAGGAACATGGTCTACTAGTTAAGGTTAGGAGCTGGCAACATTTTTTCAGTAAATACTTTAGTCTTTGAGGGCCACATTGTTTTTGCTACAACTGCTCAAGCCAGGCACTATAGCATAAAAGTAGCCATAGATAATCTATAAATGAGTGAGTATTGCCATGTTCCAATAAAACTTTATTTACAAAATGAGCAGTGGGTCAGATTTGGCTGGTAGGTATAATTTGCTGATCTCTATTACAGATCAATTTCCTCAACACATACTGGCAGAAAGTAGCAGTGACAAATGTGAGGACAATTTGGGACAATTTGATTGCAGGTTCTCCAAAGTAATGGGAAATGAAGATTTGTGGTAAACAAGCAGCATGTTTAAATACTTTAAATCAAAAGAAATACAGGAGAAAGCATCTGTTTTTCCAAAACAACAAAACAAAACTTGCATTGAGGAAGAGCTACGCAGAATGATGAGAAGTTAGAGCTTACTGCTTTATTAATTATCTGGCTCAAAGGCACTAAATAAGAATAAAAATACAACTTAGAGGCTTGTGAATCTAGAACAGACCTGAAACCAAGCGTCTAGAATTTTAGAAAATAAATCAAAAGCACCAATATTTATTCATCAACACAGAATTTAGTTTAAAAAATAGAAAGAAAAAAAACCAACAAAACAAAAGAAAGCACCAGGCCTGTCCCAGAGACCCTGGCCTTTTGAAAATAGTAAGAGCGGGTAAACACAAATGTTATTGTTACATAGTCAAATACAAGGCAACATGTCCAGAGGCCACAAATAAAAAACAGAGACTGTGTATCAAGTGAAACTGTCTGACAGGACACTAGCCAAGCAAAAACCTTCAAGGGCTACTTGAAAATAGCTGCCAACTGCAGAGTGTAGAAAACGCAAGTGACTGGAATGCACAGCGCGGAGTCAACAAATGAGAATGAAAACGAAAATGCAGGAAGGATGCTGTGAGTGGATGAAGGCATCTTAGATCTCAGAGAGAAGGGGGCCCAATCTGGTCACCTGACTCTGAGAAACACTATGACAGCTGCAACAAAAGAAGAGGCTATACAACTGTGATCTTTCCAGAGTTTAAAGAAACCTCTTTACCCAATGCTTAAAGAAGCCTTGGAGCAAATACCTATAAGAGCTATGAAACTGAGAAATACTAAAGTTATAAAACACCCACTGATGGTGGATGAGCTGAAAGCAAAAATCTGGGAAGGATCACAAAAAAAGGAATATTTCTAATACGTACTGCAGAGGACAGCTGAAGTAAAATAAAGACCATATGATGTATTCCATGAGGAAGTGTAAGATTTATAAGGCAGGAAGGAAAGTGAGGATACTTTTAAAAGAAAGAGAGGCTTGTTTTGCATTTGCTTGTGTACAAATCTTGCATGGGGTTCATTTTTGTTTTTTTTATGTGCTATTTCAAACCATGTAATTTATATTTTGCTAATCCTACCCACCCTCCCCCATTATGAAAGGCCTAGTAAATATCTGGATCCAAGTTAAAATAGGAAACTGCTTTTTCTTTTAAATATTCTGATTTGCACACAGTAGGTTAAATGAATACATGTGTTGTTGAATTGATTTTAAATTAAATTTGAAAATTCTTTTAGGAACACTGACTTTAATTTATCATAATTAAGTAGTTATGTGATGCTTAACGACAGGGATACATTCTGAGAAATGCACCGTTGGGTGATTTCGTTGTTGAATGAATATGACAGAGTGCACTTACACAAACCTAGATGGTACAGCCTACAACACATCTAGGCTACATGGTATAACCTATTGCTCCTAGGCTGTAAGACTGTGCCCCATGTTACTGCACAAAACAACACCAGATTAAATCAAGCATGTGAAAATGATGCAATCAACACAACATAATATGAGATGTATACTCATACTATGTAGGCTGCTGCCAGAGGTTCGTGGAAAATGGCATACTGTTTTACACAATAAAAACTATACCATGGTAAATACAGAAGCCAATAAGTTGGTTATTGCTAAGTAATATGTACTGTACATAATTGTATATGCTACACTTTTATACGACTGGCAGCACAATGGGTTTGTTTACATCAGCATCACCACAAACGTGTAACGCGCTGTGACATTATCACTGGGTGACAGAAATTCTTCAGCTCCATTATAATTTTATGGGGCCACTGTCCTACATGCAGTCCATCCATGATTGGAATGTCATTGTAGATGCATGGCTATATTCACTTCTAAGCTGAATGGAAACTTTAAGTGCTGTATTATAAACACTGCAAGATAGGCTTAAAATCTGGATCGTGGTTATGCCACTAACCAGTTCTGTGACCCTAGGTCAGTTATTTAATCTCTATGACTCAATTTCTTCATCTGTAAAATGGATATAATAATCCCTACTGCTTCCCAGGGGTCATGTGGATACAATGAGACATGACTCCAAAGGCAAGAGTTTAGCCAGTGCTTGGTACAGAGAAAGAACTGATTAAATGTGAGCTCCCTTCCCTTTCCCTAATATACCATAACATAATGTGATATTTATAATTTTAATTCAGGCAATTATTTAAGTAGTAATTGCTATTTGTATTTACATAGCTGCTTTGATCCAAGAAGCTCCAAGGGCTTTACTAAATTTAGCATTTTAATAAATGTTTCATTTGCATTCTGTTGATTTTGTTTACCCACACCAAAACTTGGAATTCCTAAAGCAAGACAGTCAGATAAGTTAAGAAAACAAGATAGTATCTTTTGTTTACCAGTAGCCTAGGTTTGAACTTTGTTATTTACCTATGGAACCACAACTACCTGACAGTAAAAGTCAGGAAGATCCTTTTTCTTCTGTCAGCTCCATTTGGCTTCTGCAGCTGAAACCATCTCATCCCCACCCCCTACCCCCGATTCTCTCTCAGGCACTGTTGACAGGGGTACGTTTACTGCACCAATGAATTTATATATAATCAGCACAATAAATGTGATTAAATTGTCGGGAGAAAATCAAAGCATGAAGCACGGCGCCAGTCCTGAATTCTGATGATGCTGAATGTCCGTGATTGCAAAGGGACAGGATATTAAGAAGCCTTGATCTGGGTGTAGGTATTACCTCCCAAATCACATGGGCTATTCCTCCTGTCACAGTGCTGAATACTGAGAGAGATGTGTGGACCCTGTGCAACAGAGAAGCAGGTTTCTTTCTATTGGTTATCTTTACCAAAGTGTGTTTTTTCCCTTCTCTATACTCAAGGGTTTACCCTGAATGATTTAATTATAATTTTCCTTGTGTAAGACAAATTAAAGAGGAGAGTGGGAGTGTCATGCCAAGTGCGTTATTTATCTCCATAACAGATTGCAGCTCACCAACCCCCAGAGCTGCTGGTGCTGGTGCAGCGGCAGCGAACAGGAGCCTGCAAAATGTACGGCTAGGGCTGGAAAAAAACGCAGCCAGCCAGGAGACGGAGACATCTCACTACACCCAAAACAAAATCCCTCACAATACTGCCTTTTCCCAAAAAACTTTCACATAGAGCATTCCCAAATCCTTTCAAAAAGAATTCTTAACCTAAGATTAAGAGTTTGAGGGGCTAGAATATTTTTATTCAGAGTGGCAAGGGCTCTCTGGCTTGTTCCAATACTGCTTAGGAAAATGGAGCGGGGGCAGAATATTACCCGGCCAGCTGGGGAGACCCTTGAAAGACAATGTTCACAAACACACATGAGTCTGGGGCAAACCTTTTTCAAGGGACTCCTGAGAAATGAGAGCTCAGGATGTGACTGACAATCTATTTTTATAGTGATAGTTTTCTGACCATTTTCCACTACTTAACAGGACACATGATTTTTAAATTAACCACAAGGTAAAACCATGTAACATTCATTGTAAGTACCTATACATACATGGTAGTTGAATTTTTAATGATCAATTCTGTAAGTTTATAACTTGTGAGTTACCTTCAACCTAAGGCACTCATTTGTCTTATTTGTTATCAATTAAAATGTGGTAACTAGAATTTTCTTTCAATCCAGCCATACCTAAGAATCTACTACATGATATAATAATCTGAGAGATCTAAGACACAAAACAGTGGCATGTACTTTCATAGCTGCTTCTTTGCACGAGCAGTTGGAAAATTCAGCCTGTTTTTTCCACCCAGACTAAGGCTCAGTTAAGACCTAGATTCTTTTCTGAACCATATTCTAATTCTGACATGTATATACTGAAGATTATGCTCAACTTTTGTGCAAATAGGGACCATTTAAAAAAAGTCAAACAAACCTATTTTCCTGGAATTAGTCTATTAGCTCCATTCACTCTCAAATGTGCTTTAAGACATGAAACAGACTATTCTTTTCCCACTTGCCTCATTGCTAATCTATCACCTGACTGCAGATATATAACCTTTAAGAATGAAACTGAGCACACTGCATCCAAACAAGAAGAGTTTGTGTCACAGGAAACCTGGGCAGTCTCCACAGCAGCTGACAAGATTGCAACAAATCCCTGAAGTGCACCAGTGGGCACTTTGCAGTGTCTGGGCCTCCTGCTCTGCCTGTGGGTCACAAAGTAACTCAGCGCTTTGCAGTGAGTGGAGGCATCAGCCTAAGGACAACAAAACAAGTGCAGTAGAGGACAACACCCCAAAGCCTTCTCTTTAAAGCTATGGAAGTGTTCCTATTATTTTTAAATAACAAAAACATTATAAAAGGTTATAAAGCAAGAACTAAGACTGGCTTCCAGACACACCAATTTATCCTAACTGGAAACAACAGAAACCACATTTGGTCCAGTGGTTCCAAACTGGTTCTGACACTGTCCTCCATTCCATTCCTCAAACTCTTCTAAACCAGCAAGTTTAAAGTATCTTTTAGTTCTCTGTCTTTCACAGAAACTCCAAACTGACCTTGAAAGGTTGGCTGCAAGTTTGGTTAAAACATATATAAATCTCATTTTGGGAACCTGTCATGGCTTTTGCACTTGAATGTGATTCAAACACATATACATATTCAGATGATGCTTTCCGTGATTACTAAGCTCTATATGGATAAAATACTACTGGCATAAAGATACAAATCTAATTAAACCAGTGGGCTTCCTGATATGTGACATTCCAAAAACATATGAAATTATATTTGTAATTGCTTAAGTGAAAAACATAATTTAAAAACTTTCCCTGAGTCACTTTTATTAAAACACAAAATATAAAATTTGTTTTTTTCCCATGGAAATGGCACTGGACTATCACATATTACTTCTAAAGTGTCTTCTATCTGTAGAAGCTCTGCATCATGAAACAACTGGAAATGGTTTATAAACAGTAAATTTGAGGACTTTTTTTTTAAGTTTAAGAGCATTATTTGTATGTTCTACTTTTGAAAAGCATTCAAGAGTAGCATTAGTGCTTCTGGGAGCTAAGATACAATCACAGAATGACAGCTACATTTTCTCAGAACTGTATGCTCACATGATAGCTCTCTACGACCTTAGCTTTAACATCCAAATGAAAGCTCAGGGCTATTTAAAGTATCAAATCTTAACTTCCAAACAGAAATATAGCAACTGAGACAATGCTACAATATATCCCATGATCAAGAGAAGGGGTGCTCTTTATGTTTGAGTGTATATATGCACATGGGCCTCTTCCATCTCTCCATCCTTCAAACCTTAACCAAAGGTTTGCTTTTTAAAAGGCTATGTGCTCTGGGGGCACAATGATGAAAAAGATGGGCTCCCCGACTTTAAGGAGAGCAGTGGAGAATAGGCTAAGTTATATTTTGTCTCAAACCCACAGCAAACACTGCCATTCCCTTAGAAGGCATTTAGAGGCAAAGAAATGTTTGTATTAGTGAGTGCTTGGCAGACAGAGGAAGCCTGGAAGCCTCAAAACCAAAAGACTTTGCCTAGGTCTCTAAGTTTAGGTTAGATCTATACACATGCTAATTTCATCTTGAAAGGTGAAAATAATTAGATGCTTCACACCCAAACAATACTGAATACATTCATAAGTAATTATATGCATATTCAAGTCACAAGGAGCCAATTAGGGATTGTGGAGATATGATAAGGCACAACCACCCACCCTCCACATTAAAGACTTTTGTGGACACATCTCAGGGGCCATTCCTACCTTTCCCTTTTGGGGGTGTGGACTGAGAGCTGTCCATTGGTAGAGGCATGTGGGTTCATTATTAAGGAGGTTTTGGAAGGGGCAGAGGAAGAGACACATGTCGTGGTCAGATCCAAACTGCTGTGATTGTTGCCTGTGGTTTCTTCTGCAGTATGAGCACTCGTCACTTCTTTCCAGAGCTGCTGCAGTTCAGTTGGAATCATGCCTGAAACAAACAAATTGGATAATTGAATCAATTAAGAGCCAATTCTGTCCTCTTCAAACAGTAATTAAATCAAAGAGTCAGTAAACAAAGCCTAGTGTTAGGGTTTTTTGTGTTTTTCTTTTTCTTTTTTTTTTTTTTGGTATATGCAGTTTTCTTTCCCTCCCAACTAAGGCAAATAATGGTAGTAACAACCCTGTCCTCCCCTGAGCACAGGTGAAGTGTCCTCATCAAAACACAGCTATTCTGCCAAGACAGTATGCCTCCATCCAAACTATGGTTTCTAGATTTGAGGGGAGAAAAAAAAGTAGATAGATGTTATGTATTTTTAGACACAAAGAAGGGCTCAAAATAAATTTGTTCGGCAATACTATTATGACAACATGAACCACAAAATGAGTAATTTTTGTGCTGAAGTCTTAAATGATGACAAATAGCTTTGTTATTAAATATAGTTTTTATTAATCACTTTTAGACATAAATTATGAATTCATATCATCTTCCTGAAATGCTTTTCAACTTTTAACAGTCAAATTGATTATACTATGATTATTTCATTAACACACCTATCTTCCTCATTAATTTTGGTTTCTAGTACCACATGCTTAATTGATGGATGTGTCTACTGAAAAACTGTATAACTTTTTATACAAGTAACACTATTATCACTGTCATTTCTTAGATCAATGCTAATGAACCATTACAGAATAAAATGAAAATGTAAAGTTGGAGTAATAAAGTTCTCATTTTTTAAGGGGATCAAAATGGACGTGGGTCTTAAAGAGTAATGGTCAACCTATATTTTAAATCCCCAAGAGATAGAATTAGTATGCGCATCTCACTCTTGTAGCCTCATAGCCTTTATTCTGGTGACATGCTTCTACAGCCTAGGATTTCCAAATCCTACCTCAAGGCATGTTCTAATGCATACATGCACAGGAGAAAAATAGTCTAAGTAGCAACTAACAGCAAGTGCAACTTCCTTTGAGAAGACACCTAAGAGAGAATATGAGCCCTGTCTATCAGAAGGCAATCTTACGGTAGGACTGGACGTCTGGGCTGCAGTTCCGCAGTTCCTGGTTTCACTCAACTAACACAACATGTAGAAAGCTGGTAATTTTCTGACTATTCAGCGGCAACTGAAACAGGCATGTTTCTTACCAAATCTAAGGTATTGAATTAAAAAAGAAGGCTGTGTGCATTATATTCATTTGAAACACATAATAAAAAATGCCAAGGTCTAAATTTAATTTATTTTTGTCATTTAGAATACAATGGATAGATAATCATCTCAATGTGATCAGCCAAACATCTTTACTTTGCTAAACTGTTAAAGATTTTAATTATGCTAGCATTGGAGAGCACTGGTCTAATGAGGCGATGGACTCCAGAGAATCCGAGTGGTTAAGAACTGTGAAATGAGTCTGATAGGATTTTTTTATATTCACCGTGGATCGTTTGCATATCAAAGAGGAGTAAATTATTGCACAGCAGACCAATAACCTTCTCCGCCTTTCTGAGAGGAGCAGTAACAAAAACAGCTGGACTCTCCTAATGGTTCTCCACAAAAATGTTCAAATGCTGAAGGATTTGCAATTAATATATATTATAAAGGTGGCTTCAAATGATACATTAAGTGGTCAGATATTCTTAGAATGCATCCTCAACAGCCAAGTCAGTTTTCTTCTTCCTTCACAAAAATCAAATGCCAATTATATTTTGATGGATTTTGTCCCAAATGAGCATTTAGTCAGTAGGCATATTCAATTATTACTTGTCCCTTGAAATTAAACCTCAGAGGCAAATTAAACAAAGGGAAAGGTCACTATAGAATCCTGTGTCCAGGTTTGCTGCATCTGGGTTATTATTTTCAAACATCTTGTGAAGTGACATGTGGGATGTGTTTGTCGCTGACAGGCCTGCCACTGAAGTCTACACACCAACAATTACCTGTGAATGTGGCTGGCCCTTGGACCACTGGTTACTCAATTGAAACAGTGAATAGGCTTGTCTGTTGGTGATAGCATATTGATATAAAGCTATATCAAGTCAACACCTATTTTTATTTTCCAGGGAGTAAATATACTTGAAAAGAAATGGCAGCCTATTTTTCCATTCAAACTAACTGATTTCTGGGTCAGCTGCAAGGGAGGTGGGCAGAAGACTGGAGGAACGCCGGTCTAACATATGTGTTAGCACTTTCCCTCTGAAAAAAAGAGCAGAACTTTGAAGTCATTTAAAAAATACAGCAAATTAAGCCTGTTAAAAAAAATAAACACAAACTAAAAGTAATCTGTGCATCTAGCAAATAAAGACAGAGACAAATGTCTTGTTAAACTTACAGAGAAAATTCTCAGCTACTCTCCTTTTATTCCAACAAGCTGGTCAATCGGTTTCATCATCCACAGGGAGAGATGGTAAATAAAACAGTAACTCACTGACTGACAACCCATGGACTTCTGGGTCAAATTTCAATATAATAATTACATTCAAGAATATTTTCATTAGATTTAGAAGAAAGCAGTCAAACCAGTTTCCTCCATCAGTGCTACACCTTGTTAGTGTTGTTCAAGGACGCTGTTCTTTGACAGCCAAGACCGCATGACAGAATTAAGACAGATAAAAGGTAAACTAGTCACTCATCAGATTAAATGGATATCAAATTTCTAGAAACTAAGCATTTCTTCCAAAATGGTAGAGAGGAATAATCCTACTGAATTAAATCCATTAACAAGCAATGAATGTTCTCCTATCTATAGTTTGCACTTACAAATTAAATGATCAGAATGACATTGAAAATATATTTCTATATGAAAGTACTGGCACTGGGAAAGATCGTATGATTAAAGAGACCAAGGAGAAAAACAGATACACCAATTATGTAAGATAGAGAAAAGGCCCTAAAATAACCTTAAAAACAACAAAAATATGCCTCCATTTCAAAACCTTCAGGGGAAAAAGGGGGCCTTCAAAATATTTCTCTCTCCCCACTCCTATACTTTGATATTTACATACATGTTTAAGGTAACTTAGCCAAGGTCACGAGCAGTATGTAAAATAATCTTCAGGGTTTTATCATGAGGTGGGCATTTCCTGCTATTTTAACACATAACCCCTTTGCCTTGCTACCTTTCTTTTTCCAGGATAACTGGCCCCTTCATTATAAAAGAAAATGCAGACACAGGTTTAAAAAATGTATGTTGTGGGGACAGTTGACAGATTACTGTTCATGGAACTCAATTTTACAACCCCAGTTATCACTGGCTCAAAGAAAGAGTTGATCAACCTTTTTTTGTCCTTGTGCACTCATACCCAGGTGACCATGTTCGAGCAAGCAGAAAGTTGATTTAAACCTCATAATGACATCAGAAAAAAATTGTGTTGTAGTCCAACATAACTGAATTCTCAAGGCACTTTGGATGAAGGGGTAGGGGAAACAAAATCAACTTTCTCCTTCCTCAAAAGATGCTCATGACACTGGGAGTTCACTTGACTGCAAGCACCTGACTCCAGAAATATTTAATGTTTATGCTTCTTAGGCATACATAAAGGAATCCTTTAGATTTTAAATACGCATCTTCCTAATGTTGCAGGGACTAATAGTTATGGCACACTGCTAAGCATATCAATCAATGCCATGGCTAGTGAATTACCTACCAGTGTCTCTGATATGCTACTGCAGAGATTACACTTCATGCATCACCACATTCATTTTTTTCACATTACACATGAGCTTGTCTTGTCACTGCCCAATTGCCCTCTTTTGGACAGCTTAACTGATGTACTACAACAATGAACTTTAGTGGGCAAACTTAACAGTATTGGAGCAGAGGGAAAAGATGAGAGAGGTTGACACCTGAGTCCAGTGGGTGTGTCAGAACAGCCTGCAATGTTTCCAACAATAAACCCAAAGGTGTAATTAGTGGATGTAGTAACATTTGCAAGCACAACAATACATTAGCCAATGTGCCCTTTCTTTTCCCAGGATATTTTATTTGCTCAGTTACCAAATCTTCTATTTTGACAGCAATAGAGATGCAGGTTATCTATCAAGCAGTTGAGCAGTAATGGCAGAAAGGGGAAGAGGGACAACAGTAGTTAGAGGAAAAAGCCCCGGTCTTAATACTAAAAACATAAACCAACTCCCAGATGGGACAGAAATTGGTTGTGGTTGATTCAAGAGAGATGATTCAAATGCAGATATGTTTCACTGTTCCACCTGACATGAAAAGTTTGTGACCAAGGTCCATGCCTTATGCACCATGTAGAGTGAAGGAAGTTCCCCATTTTCAACCCTCTTTAGGAGGCCACTGAAACCAAGACAAAACAGACTTTAGCTGCCAGCCACCCTTTAGGGAACATATATATATACCTTCAAATGTATTAGAACTAAAAAGACTAGGGGCCTAGAGAAGACAGTGAGACATGCTGCAGCGTGTAGGGTACAGGGAGATGCTTTTACAACACAGAATAACACCATCTTCTCTCCTTCTTCCTGGTTCTGAACAACTGGTTTGCATTTATATTACACATGTGAAAGCTGAGTTGCTTAAACCAAGAGGCTGTCCTAAAAACAGGTAGAAAAACTTGTTTTTCATGCCCAACATCCATTGGAATTTTAAAAAGAAAATTTTAAATGTATGAAATATTGTTATTTTTCAAAGAACCTCAGGTTTTGAAGAAAACCTAGAGATAACTAACCTGCCCAAAAATCAACAGTCAGGAAGGTAAAATAGAAAGGAAAAATGAGAGAAAAGTCAACAAAAAAACTCGTTTTCATATTTGATAGAGCTTAATCTTTTTTTAATCCTTACCTGAAGAAACATTTATTGATTTTAGAGAGAGGGAAATGGAAGGAGAATGAGAGAGAGAAACAACAATTGGCTGCCTTTTGTACACGCCTGACTAGGACTAAACCCACAACCTAAGCAAGTTCCCTGACCAGGAATTGAACTCAAGACCTATTGGTTTGTGGAAAAACGCCCAACAACTGAGCCACACTAGCCAGGGTTAAAGAGTTTAATCTTAACTGCTTACACAAAAATAAACCCGAATCTATCCCTAGATATTAAAAAGTGACATTTATAAAGCACTACTAAGATTTCAAACAAGGTACATGACAGAAAACAGCTTAAAATGCCTAAAGAAAAAAAAAGTTCAAAAAAATTCATTTGTGATTCTAAACTGAAAACGCTAGATCTGATTGCAATGCTAGTAAGTTGAGGAGCATGGCTTTCTCCCATTGTAAGAATATGCATCAGTGGGTCACCAGGTTAAACCATCAGACCATCCTCCCTTTGAACTGTGGTGTCAACAAGAACTGTGACTTCTCCAAAGGTTCATCATCACTACTTCATCCAGCTTTTCTTCTGTGTGTGCATGTTTCAGATAAGACATTCCTCAGTGAAGAGCTGGACCTTACCATGACATACCCTGGCACCTGTACACAGTTCACCCACCTTGAGCAAGGGGCTGGAGGGGCAGTGAGGGCTGGCCCGGCTGCAGTGTGAGGAGGCCTTGGCGCTGCAAGGACAGGAGGTGCTGCTGCTGGAGCTGCTGCATCTGCAAGAGCTGCTGCTGGAAAGCCAGCTGCTGGGGAGCCACCTGCTGCAAGAAAGAGAGACCAGGGAGAAGAACATGAGATGGTAGACATTTGCTGTTGCAAGAGAGAGTGAGACCTGTGCCCCAGGAATATGAGATGTGGATGTCTAAAACCACTGCATCATCCAACACTGATAGCAGGAAGTCCAAAACCACCATTATCATCCAACACTGAGAGTGGTATGTCCAAAACCACAGCAGTATCCAACACTGACAGTGGGATGTCCGAAACCATCACATCATCCAATGCTGACACTGGGATGTCTGAAACTACTGTCGTCGTTCAACACTTACAGTGGTCACTAGGGTTGAGTGGAGGCTCAGTGTCAAGACTCATGTGAAAAGGACTGAACACCACAGCTCTGAAGCCAGGTGATGAGTGGAAGCAAGCCTGCCTGCTGTGCTCACACAGGAAAAGAACTCATCAATCATATTAGCTCTTCCTATAGTTAGAAAGGCATGAGTTTGGTAGTCAACATGTGAACTTTGATATCTTTAATTAGACACACTAGAAAGAAAACTGCAACACCACAATGTACAAAGATTGGAACTCTGGACCTCTGAGGTGTGTAAGAATAAGCTGCCCCCTTCCCATGCTGGGAGAAGCTTTTAACTACTCTGTTTATCACTTTTGACATAAATAAATGAGAAAAAAAATCAGACATTTGAAGAAGAAAAACTTCATCTAATATTGTTAATTAGCCATGACAAACGATGAAATAACATTGTAAATCTTTCATAGAAAACAGCCACTAGATTTTAATTACACACATTCATAATTCAGCAAACAACACCATACTCAACTGTGTCTCATATGAAGGACACTGTAAGCTTCAGATGCTTTCACTGGGCTAGAGTTTCAGAACCCTCGGGGCTGGTGTCCAGCTTCCCCGGGCTTTGTTCTTGAAAAGAAGGGGCTTTACGGTTTGATAAATATCTTTTTGTTGATTGGACAATGACAGGAGGAAAACCTGTGTTGTGTAAAACATCAATACATCATTCCTGTGTTTAGCAGGCCTTGCTCCAGCCAAAAAAATTAATGTAGATTTCCTCAGTAATTATCTGAGTGATAGAAAGATAATCCAGTGCAGCAGAACAAAAATAGAGGGAAATTATCTCATATCCTTAATCTGTGAGGAATCAGATCAAGGTGGAGGTCTCAGCCACATCAGTGCTAACAATTCTAAAGGGAAAATTAACCCTTCCCCATCTGTAGCCCCCCCCAAAAAAATTCTTTAGGAAAAGAACAAGATCCATTTTGCTAATTCGAAGTATTAATCAAAATATCAGGGAGACTTTGCAACTAACAGGACTACACAACCCTGTCAGAGCTTTTTATTATCACACTTTACTAACAACCGCCTTCACTTAACCTAACGCATAACCTCGATCTGATACCTCCATAAAAGGGTGTACAGATCAAGACCTTCTGATGCCAAGGTCAAAGGAAGAGAAAAATGGTGGTTTCCTTTCAGTCTCCATGTAGTTTATTTTACAGTAAAAAAACCATCATTCTCATATTAGCAACCAATTTCAGACTTACTATCATGCCACTGAGAAAGTTAATTGAGTTTCACTCCAAAAAACAAATTCTATACCACTAACAACAAAAATTTAAATAAATTTAAATGAAAAGCCAGTGTTTTCATTTTAAAAACAGCATGCATAAAATGATCCACTTGTTTTCACCCTTTCCCAAGTTATCACATTAATGTAAAACCCAATGATAGTTATATTCATGTCAAAATGACTTTTCACTTTTTCAAAAAATATTAATTCATGGCATTTTAAAATAAGGGGGGAGGGAAAAGAAAAAACCAACACTGATAAAATAAAAGATCAGGTCTCTATCTCTTCTTGAAGAAGAAAATAATGGGGGTGTGTTTGAGTTTAGGGAGGGTATTTCCTGTCTTACTGTAAATGAAATGTTTAAAAAATTGTGTATTTATATAAAATGACTGATGGCTTTTCTGTTGTCACTGTGGCCATCCCTAGGAAAGCTCATGAAAGCTGTCCACGTTTGAAAAGCCAGGATATAAAAGTATACAAGGCCCATTGTCCAAAGAAAGAATTTAAAAGCAACAGTGGTTGCCAAACTGCTCCCCACCCAGTTACCAAACACAGGATACGAGCCCATTTGTTTACTTCTCACAATTGAATGCACACAAAAAAGGTCTCCGTGCAGTCCCCTCAACAGGTCAGTAGTCAGTGTTAAAATGCTCAAATGCCCTGATAAACCTTGCATTTCGACTACCCTCCCTGGAGCTGCAGTCAAAGGTCTGTTTTCCTTTCTTCGGCTCCTCCCTACTGCCTAACATAAACTGTCATAACTGCCTGGGACAAACGGCCCTTTTAAAACAATCAACTTAGCCTACCTCACCCACACAGGATGGGAACTTCGTTTGTGGCTTGACTTACTATTAATTCTGCCTTCTATTTTCCACACCCGCTCTGTAAGCAGTTGCTTGATTCACCAGCTGCATGGGGGCCAAAGAGTATCTGTCTATCTCCCAAGGAAGGTTTCAGGTCTAACTCAGTGTGGAACCCAACTTTACCAAGGAAACATCTTTGAGGCAGCTTTAGGAAAAAAGCAAGGGATGGTTTGTTGTTTTGGCCAGAGTTCAAGTGACTTACAGCAAAGGTAATCAAAAGAGGGAAGGGGGGATGGTGGAAGAAAATTTGACAATTAAAAATTATGAGCCACTAATGACTGGGAATTCAGTAAATTAATATACTTGTTCCATCTGTCAACATTCAAGTTCAAACCTTGTTTAAAGTCAATACCACCACTCCACATTATGAAATTGCTACCTTGTGACTCTATTTCATTGTAGCACAAAAGGACCACCACCTGCATAGTTTCAGGAGACTACCTCAGGAAATTAAGAGTCTCTTAATCAGTGTTACAATGGGTCTTGACCAACATATCTTGGAATCCAAGCAGACCTGCCAGTGTGTCTGTCTACCCTCAGGATGTTAAGGCAACATACATTTTGTTAACTACCTTTGCCTTCAAAATGGACGACAAAGTGTGACCACAGCAAACCTAATGTCCTGGAGATGCTAAAATGCTACTGCAATCTCTCACCTCCTTGTTCAGGAGAAAAGTACTCCCTTTCCTTTCCCACCACCCTTCCCAAACTCAGACACCAGCAGCATTTCTGTATGCCTAGATGCCCGCTTTCTGACAGCAGCAATTTGGGAGAGTTAACTTTTATCCTTCCTTCTGCTGCGTAACTTTCCCCTTCACATTTCTTTATCTGCCCTCTGAACACATCTGAACTTTCATGTTCTCCCAGCATGCAGATGTGCATTCCCAACTATGTCTAACAGACCAAATAAGAGGTTAATAAGAAGTGGCAACAGAAAGGAAAAACACAATCCCTGGTAACTGATAAGAATGACAGTGGCAGCCCTTTTTTGTTTGTCTTCAAGTATAGAGTTAAAGATCTTTAAAAAACTAAATTTTGATGCCTTTGAAAAGAAAGAAGCACAAAATAACAACAGGGGGTTATTGCCTGTGAGCCACAGGGGAGAAACTCCATAATTCTTATTCTCCCTTTTGAAGGCTGTTAGAAATCTGATTCAAAAAAGCAACGGCAGAAGGGGAAACCTCTTGAGGCTGTAACCATTTCCTGTGATCATGCATAATGTGCTTCAAAAGTGGGTTTTTACCAATTCTGTTGATCAATTGCACCTCCTTCATATCCCTTCTTTTTTCTGCTGTGTTTACATCTGATGTGACTCAATGACAAGCACTGTCTGAGACTGAGAAACAGGCCTGTCATGTTGATTTATGGGCGCATCAAACCACAACTTGTCCAAACTGAAGCTCGCAGTTCATTAATTAGAGAGTTGTGACTTTGAAGTCAGCTTTCAGACTGTGGTTTTTAACATTTGGCTTAATTTATATGCTCTTGAATGTGGATCTCTAAGGGAAAAACTGAAATTCCCTTCTTGTCTTTGAACTTCTTTTGACCGCACAATAATCATTTCTTTGTCCAGAGTGATGCCTGCAATCCCAGAGTCATTAACGCGCATTGAACTGCCACTGATGAGTAAGCCCTACTGAATTAGAAAAACAGCCAGCAAAACAAAGCTGAGAGCCTTCTGCACAGTGATATCTCACAATTACATGCCTTCCCTCCCTGTGCCATTTCCATTTTAATTACTGTTAGTCCTTTAGATTTACATTTTAGACACTTTTTAATCTGTTTCCTTTTTCTATTATAGCAGCACCCAGTAGCACACCACTGTACATAGGTTGTGTCAGCATTTTCATTAAAGCACCTCCTCCCTTTCACCCCGAAACTGCCCCTACTCTACAGGGGGTTATATACAGGCTGATAAAGAGGACTCCAGGGTGAAAACTTGGAAGGGTATGGAAAATGCACCCAATTTATGTTGAGGGAGGAACCGACAAAGGGAGAAGGTCTGGGTCATTCCCAGTGGGTAAAATCAGTGCTTCCTGGCCTCCACGCTTGTGTGGCAAGTCACCTGGGAAGACTCCTTCCCAACCAAGGAAAGTGGTCCCCTGCCTAGGGCTTCTTCACTAAGAAGCCATTTTTAAATTGGACTATTGAGCTGTTTATCGAGCTATAAATTCTGCCATTCCAAGGAGCACACTTAAATGAAAAGCATTTCAGTCACTGTAAAAATATGAGGAAGTTAAGTTACATAGGATAACTTTGGAATGAGTAGAAAGATGTCACGATAATGCATGTGTGCATAAAAATACTCCCTCAAAATGACTAAGACTCATGCACAAAAGAACAGTACAGAAGGTGAGGGGAACCCCTCTCCCTGTCAAAGGCCTTACCATTCATGGAACTAATATTGTCCCTTAACTGGGTGGGATACTGTGCAATAACTGTGTTACTTTCAAAGTACTGTGAAAATAGAAGTTGCTATAATGCACTATCTTTTGTTAGGGAAACACACACACTCCAAACTGGAGAATTCTGTAATCTTAATTTGTGTTACTGCAGACTTGCCTTTAGCATCTACTATATGGCCAACTTGCAGGAAGAAGTTAAACTAAGATTGTAGGTGTTTAATCTTGCTCTAACTTTTTGTTTGTCCAGCCTCACAAGAGATTACAAAAAAGGCCATCACCACACACCTAAGTTCTCTGAGCTGGAAAAAATAATCAAGTGTGTGTCGAAATCAAATTTTACTGAAAAGTGCTTCACTTCCCCCAGGTACCTCTTGTGAAAGGAGCCTGGAAGGTTCTGCCCACAATCTCACTTCCCAGTGCTCACACGAGGTATACCTGAAGTAGTGTTATAAAATACATGATAGCAAACAAATAGAACTCAGAAAAATCTGCGCGAAAACAGGACAATAATTCTTGGTCTGAAAGCTGAGAACCGATAGAGTCAGCTCAGTTGTGCAATCATTTAAAAGATGAATGACAGTTTAATAGCCACTAGATAGTCCTCTGGGATCTGTGGTTTGAAAGTAAAATATGTATTGTCGGTACCTCTTTAGGCTGTTTTCCAGCATGTTGTTGTTGTAAAAGTTGAAGCTGCAACTGCTCCTGTTGTTTTTTATAAAACTCTTGAAGCTGCTGCTATAAAGAAAGGAGAGGATGGTAAGTCACAGAGGGTAGCGCCAGTCCACTGTCCCTCTTGGTTCCATACACAAACGGTGATTTGAAAAATAGCATCCTTTTATCTGTAATGGCCTGACCTTTAGTTTGAAACTTGATAATAAATTTCAGCACACACTGCCTAGTCTTGGCATTACTGTTTGAAAAGTAATATCCCAAATGAACTGATGAAAAACATACCATTTTCTACACAAATTAATTAAAATAAGGCAAGGGATGACCTTTGATTGTACAACAAAGCCAACATGCCCTTGCTGAAAGAGTCTGGTGAATCTCCACTGCAAAACAGGCACACACGTCCTAAATGATAGGGTTGAAAAAAGCTGAGGCTATTTAATGTGTGCATCAGCACCATGGGTAAGCCAGCCTCCTTTGCACCCTGTCCCCACACCTCACCCCGCAATGCTGGTCACTATAGTACTGAATCTCATCTTTTCCATTCAGGTGTTCATGAAGTCTGAAGATTAGGCCTCCATAGCACAATCGCAGCCAGAAATTCATTTCAGCATTAGCACAGGTGAAAAAAATAAAGGCAACTATGTACCTTACGATTAGCCAACCTCAAAATGGTTCTTTAAGAAAAATAAATAAATGAATAAAACCCGCAAAAAAACAAAACTTGGTAAGTTTCTAAGTTGAAGTCACGACTTCAAGAGCTGTTCCATTAAACTCGTTTCCAATGTTCTCCCCACTCTGCTTTGATTCACATCATTTAGAGGCCTCTGGGCTTACCAAATAAAAGAATGTAAAGCCACATAAGCCTAAAAGATCTTATTTCCACTAAGTCCAATTACAGCCCTATTCTCAGTCCATCAGGTGCGCTCCAGGTCCACACCCAGTAACTCTGGCAGAGTTTCTCTCTTTCAGGGACGCAGATGAAATCTGTCCTGCCCCACACTCCCTGCTGTGCTTATTCTGCCAGGAGGAAAGCTGCTGCTCAGGTGAGGGCAACCTGACTGGAGTGATGGGCAGGTGTGCAAGACACAGAGCAGGAGGAAGGACAGTTACCTGTTGAAGCATGAGGGCCTGCTGCTGCTGCAGGAGAACCTGGAGCTGCTGAGGGCTCAGCACTTGTTGCTGGAGGATCTGCTGCATTTGCTGGGGAGTGATGACTTGAGGTGTCATCATAGCCACTGACACGGGCACCTAAAACGTTAGCACAGGATAAGCAGGAGCCAGGAAACCACATACACACAGCACTCAGCCTTTCTAGGTTCAGTGGCTGTGGGTCACCAGACTGCTTCAAGAACTGACCAATTTCCCATGCACAATGTACTTATCCAGAGGGGAGGTAGCAACAGAGCCTACTGAATCTATTATGAAGTTTATTTTAAGCAAATAATGAAAGAAAACCCTGCAGCACTGACAGGTGTTTCAGGCATTCTTGCAAGCAGACAAGGACAGAAGGCTTAGCTAATGTTGTCTGCAGTTCGGTTAGAACAATTTCAATTTCTTATTAATGAGTTTTCCGTCAGAGTGAGCTGTAGGAAGTCAACACAAACTTGAATTTTGTTTTAGCGAAGAAGGCAAATGGGATCCAGTACCTGTGCAGCTGGAGCTCACATGATTCATTTCCTCTGTGGATCGTGACTTTAAGGACAATCAAGGGATGCTGAGTCTTGTGGATAACTGAACCTTGGACACACCTTCTGAACTTAAACACAGACCCTTCCTACAATGCCTTTTGCCCTTCCTTATTCACCCAGCATACAGATGTCTCCGTTCTTTCATATTATGTGTGATACCATTAAAGCTGCTTTCCATGACATTTCAGTGACAAACAGCTCCAGTGATGAACTTGATAGCATTTCATATTTGCAACTGTTAACACATTTCTGCACGGGCATCTCTGCAAGGAACCTGCACACAGTATCTTGAAAGGATGATGTCTTGTTCAGATAAAACACTGACATTAAAATGACAGGCTGTCTTGGCCAAGGTTACACAAATTGTATTCAAGCGGATACCTAATGACAATGCTATGAATTCTGCAAGCTTTCTAGAATGTAATTTAGCTATTCAAAATAATCACTGCACTTGTGTTTAATTTGCAGACTACATTGAGAACCATTTTGTCAGTCCCTGTAATACAAGGAGACTATTTCATGAAAAATCACCCCCCCCAAATTTAAAAAAAAAGGAAAGAAAAAAACAATGAAAGAAAAGACAAAACTGTATGTCTTCTAACAGTAATATTTAAGCATCTTACTTTTCTTTGGTTTCTAATCAAACATGTGACAGCAAGAAGCAGTAAAGGATATACTTTGTTACAAAGGATCTGCTGTCATTTCATGTATTACAATAAAAGGTAATAACATGTTTTGCACTTTGCCTGTGTGCCACTTTAAAAAAAATCCAGCAGACAATAGCTGATCAAAAGATAAAAGAATTTAAAAATCTTTCAGGGGAACAGTAAGCAAAAATCGAGAAATGCAGTATTAATTTTATGTAACATAATGCCTTAATAAGCAGTTTATCTTGACTTTTTCACATGATTTGTCCTGTCATTTGCATAGCAAGCTCTCATTCCTAATTTCACAGTCATTATGCACTGATGTCCCGATTTCTCAGCATCACTAATTTTGATGAACTAAAAATGGTTCTTGAAGGTCAGATTCATGTACAGTGAACACCCTGCACTGTTGTCTCGGGTATGTTTGTGTGAGGATGTTTATATATAAGTTTCTCATTGTTTGGAAAACACTAACCAGAACATTTGAAAAATTTCATTAACCCAACTCTGGAAGGTCATCAACGAATTCTTTCTATTGCAGCGGCCTTTCAAATGTGGATGTAGATACATTGTAATTTAAAACAGATGGGAATGTCTGAATATTTTTACATGCAAAAAGGGACAGATGTATATGAATGGATAAATTATCCTTCTAAAAAAAGACACTACTTCCAAACACAAAAATATCACCAACAGTTTACAGTGGACTTCAATCCAAGGCAAACACCAAGAAGACATTATCGAAAAACACCTAACCATCTGTAAACTAATTCCAATTACTCTACTTTGTCTTACATTTTGAATTTTTCATTATGTATTTGGGTGACAATCACTATCTTCTGAGCTGCTAAAGCCAAGATATCACAACAGAAGTTTACTTTTCCTTGAGAGTTGCATCATCATACTGGGAGGCTTGATTAAGTAAACAAAAGAACCACATTTAAGGTTCTTTTCTCCTCTGTGTTCCTTGGATGATGTGCAATGTAAATACTCTTGAGCCAAATTTCTGATGGCGATGAACAAGAAAATAGACAGGAATAGGGTGGTGTAAGATCTAAACTGGCGATGAACACAAAATTAACAGTGTTACAGCAGAAATCATCACAGAAACCACACTTGATCACAATTTTTAAAAGAACTGTGGAAAGCCTATGCTAGAAAGGGGTACAAGAAAATTTTGTGGGGGCTGATGAAAATGCCCTCTATCTTGATTGGGATGGAAGTCACACAGATGTATAAAATGATCAAAATTTTCCCAAATGTACACTTAAAATGAGTGCATTTTATAATATGCAAATTATACTTCAATAAAATCAATTTAAAAAAGTTAAAAGGACTGACATATAATTTTTAAATCTTTACATACAGCCAACAGTATAAATTTCCTCTTCCCATAGTTATTCAATTTTTGTAGTCATGTTACAAAACAGAAAAGTGAACTTGGGTCTCTCCTCCTTTTTCCCTTTGGACATTAAGATGGAGGTGCTGATGAGTTTTAAAATGCATAAAGCAGCAGGCACAGCCAAAGGGAAGAAAGAGGCAAGAAGCCTGAGTAATCCTCCAGCTTGGGGATCGGCCTCTGAATAATCAGAAGTGGGCTATTATATCCCGATGGCCTTACCTTTGCTTTTACTATCCGAAACCACATTTTCACACCAGTTAGCTTTGAGCCTCCAAAGTGGACTGGAGATTAATTTATAAATGTGATAAAACTGAGATTTCCTTCCCCAAAGTTTATGCTCCATGTCATGAAAATAGGTTCTGGAAAGCTTTAGCAAACATACCCAAATGGACAGAAACCATTGTGGGATAGAAAGGTGTGTGTGGGGTAGGGGGAGGGGGTGAACGCATTTTAAGGCTTTAAACAGCTAAGATTTATAGCCTACATACCCCTCCCTAAACTCCCAATGTTCCAGTTTTTCACATAGCCAGTCCCTACTAATACCAGGAATCAAAGGGCATGCAGTACCAGCGAGAGGCTATTAGAGCCCACACTTTATTGCCCATTACTACTGAGGTCATTAGCAGCAAGAGTGATTGTACCAGTCTTAACCTATTGATCACTGCAACTACTATCATTTAATCCTGTGTTGAATGTCTGGAAAGCAGCTAAAGGCACACAAGAGAGAGTGCTTTAGCATTGAAAAATATGGTCAAAGCTTAGAAATTACACGTTGATTCATAAAATCTAGCCCATGGTTTACATCAATAGTATTTAAAACAGTCATGTGAGTTTTTCACTACAGTACTCTAATATTTACGGGCCCCTCTTTGAGAGTATTCAGTCAAAACTAAAACTTTTTTCCCTGATTCTATGCCATCTACTTTACCCTCCTTGAGAAAAAAAAATAACATTAATATCTGATATTTTCTATGCTACAGGGCTCATGCCTTAATTGACAGTTCAACTTATTTCTTGCTTTCTTTCTCAAATGAAAATTTAAATACAATGCAAAAAATTATATCCCCAATACTGTAAGTACCTTAACTGTCTGAGTATATAGAAATGTGTATGTTTTATGCGTTAACAATGAATCATAAAAGGCAATTTATGAAGAACTATAATGATTCTGCCTAGCTGCCTTCAGGGATCAGAAATTCAAATTAAAGTTCTGGCAGACATTTAAAGAATGCTAGCATACAAAACTGAATTTAAAAAACACACACAGTTAACACTCTTTAGTTGAGTTTCAAGAGGAAATTTTGAATGAAAACATACACACCGGCACGTGTGTGAAACTGCTGACTGATAGCAACTGGGTGTGGCTGACCCCAGGTGTGCATAAATCTGCCGGAATGGCAGAAATACAGGTGAGTTTCAGATGCTGCTACTACGGGCCTGTTGCCACCTTAATATCAGTAACTGGCAAAATGTCATTAGCACTAGCAAGTGCTGTAAAAAGCCCTTACACTGCTGTGTAAATTTTGCCTGATACAGTTGTCTTTTACTTCAAAATGACTTCATATCATCTGAACAATAGAAGATAATTAAAATAATATGCATTATTATTTTCTTTTATTCCCAACAAGCATGGTAGATGATAGAAGAGGAAAAAAATCTAAAAAGCTAACAAATAAAAACACCCATAGAAACAATACGTATTTTTAATCTAGGAGACAATTGGAGGAATTGAGTGAGAGGGAAGACACAATACAAATAAGGAAAATAACATAACATGTTTTTTGCTTTCTCTTCAGTTTACACTCGTATGATCTAAAGTAAATATTGCCCAGTATAAACATACATTAATTTTGTACATCAGCTTCTTCTCATAATTGCTATGTGTACAAATAATAAAAATGAGAAGATGAAGTATTTTAAACACAGTTTTATTTCACTTAATCTGGATTAATACTTTAGAAACTATTTTTCATCTCTGGTCTTTCACCACACGTATGTCCCAGAAAACTCCAGTCCTATACACAGTTTCGGCTATATTTGGATGATAACTGACCAGGTTAGGCAGTGATACCTGGTTCGTCAAATAACAAGAACAAAATAAGTTTTAAATCAGAAGGTTCCAGAACATCAAAACAAACCAAAGAAAATGACTGCACAAAAGAAATGAACTATACCAAATTTTACCTAGTCATATAGAATAGCCTGTGTAGAAGAAACACCACTGCTGCCCTGAGAGAGACAACAGTTTTCACAATTAATAAGCCAACGGATAAAACTAATATATTGGCAAATGGAAAAGTTAGGAAGCTTCTATCCGCCCCCATCATATCTAGCAAGGACACATGCATGTGTGCGCACGCGCGCGCACACACACACACACACACACACACACACACACACTCAGGGAGATACCATGCTAGGCAGCTGTATCATAGAGAAAAGAAAATACATTCCTGACATAATATTTCAGTCTTGAAAAAATTAAAAAGCCTACTATTCATGTGGGAAGTGTAATTCTGTTTCATTATGGAATTCTGCTTTTTGTATAACTCTTTTAGAGTTAGCTATTTTGCCACAATACTGTACAAAGCATTAAGGCAGGTAATGGTTATTATATTAATGCAAAATCATCTAAGTAGTGAGTCATTAGCATAACTGTTCTCTCAGTAACAATACAACCACCTATTAAAATTTCTGAAAAAAAAAAAGGCCTCTTTAAAATGCAATTAGCATTTCATTTTTTATCATGTTGTTTATTGCATTCTATCAAGAAAGGCTATCTTTCTTTCAGGAAGGATTGTATGGCTAAGACTTGCCTGCCAATCAGGAGTTATTTCAGGTTATCAACCCTAATAAGCAATCTCAAGCAAAGCTCCTCCAGCTCTTCTTTTCTTTTGTCTTTAAATTTTACAGAGGGGTCAGAAATTCCTATTTGTTTACAGCAGACAATTACTGGAACCTCAACTGCTGTCCTCTAACATCCCCCACACACAAGGTTACTCACTAAGTGCCAGCAGAATTGTTTTAGCTTCAATAAATATCAACTTCATTTGCATAAAAATGTAAAGTTTACATAAATTAAATAGCTTCTCCCATTAGCAACTGTTAAATGCAGGAAACAATGGAAGCTACACCTGAAAGTAATCATCCAATAAACACTTATGTTTTCAACTGAGCAAGTATTATTATTACTATTTAAAGGGAAAAAAGCTTTTTCCTCCCTCAATCCCTTCCTCCTGTTGAAGAGATGGAAAATAATTTAGTGCACGTGAATCAAAGCTGCTATGATAGTTTATACTAACAATAACAACAACAATCATTTTTAACTGCTGCAAATCGGAAGGGATTACTCCAAGACGATACCTCGGAGAACCACAAAAAAGATTTTATACACAAATTTTGAGCTTCTGAAGAGAAAAGGAAGAGGCTTTGGCTAAATAAGTTTTCTTAAATTGAAACATTATTCAAAAATAGTAAAAGAGGTAGCTGCTGTACCAATCCTATTTGAAACACATACACAATCAAAATAAAGGATAACTTGCAGATACCGTTGTAGGTCAAAGGATACTATTAAATGCAGAAAATGGAGTCTTTATCTTTGCTCAATAAAATGTTTTTCTAAGACTAAGAATAAAATGTACAGCTCTGCTTTTTTTCATGCTTTAGCCAGCAAAGAAAATATCACAGGAGCTTAACTTCAAATATGTGTTTTTTTTCCCCACATTATTGAGGTGGGGGGTACTATAATGGGGTTGAAACATTCAGGTAGACCAAAAATAGATCATTCCAAAGTTGGATAAGGCCTTACTTTTAGGGTGTGTTGCCTCCTTTTTCTAGAATTACAACTTCAGTTTCTCAAATTGTGTAATTTCTCATTCCTGTTTCCAACACCTTCACCTTATACATCACAGTTAAGTTAAGGGGTGCAAATTAGATTCTAATGAGAAAACATCAGTTGCTTCTTTGACAATCTCACCATTCACTGATTTATTTCTAATGAAGACAAAACCCAGCCAAAAGCTCCCTATGTGTTAAAGGTCAAAATATGTTCAAAAATACTTAGTAAAATTCAGGCAAATGGGAAAGCTGCGAGGACACATCTTATGAAATGGTGTGACAATTAGAGTAATTGTACAAAAAACCACCTTCAGAAGAAAATATAAGAAATTAAGCTACCACAATTGTAATAGGTTAGATGAAAAAAATAAAAATTTAATGTATTCTCCCCTGTGTCATCTTGTTTTGTCAAGACATCAAATAGAATTGGGAAGTACAAAATAACAAGCCCTTGAGAAATCAGAGAAGCCGACCTTTTTGATGTTGTTGATTTACCTTGTTCTTAGTTATTTGAACAACAATGTTTCAGATTTAAGGGCAAGATAAAACTTAAAAATTAAAACATGATACCAAGGTATTCTAAAAAAAGGGGGGGGCACCATAACATTTAGACTGCATCTTCATGCTTTTAACTGGCTTTGAAAATGAGGCATGATGTATGTGGTTTGCTATTCACTATTCTCATCCTAAATTAATTTCTTTTCAAACAACTGCCAGGTTGAAGAGATTATTCCTACAATCCTAAAGTAGAGGCCCAATTTAGCTCTTTCCAGATAATACTGCAAAGGACTGTTTAGTTAAGAGGTACCTGAGTTTTCTTAAAAAAAAAAAAAAGGAAAATAAGGCTGAATTATATGAGGAGGGAAAAAAGTATTGCTCACTCAAAATGACTAAAATGAATGTCCAGAAATATCGTGCTGCTTCTGTTTCCAAGAAAAGAAATCTTTCACTAAACAAAAATTTAGTTTAGGGGGTTACGGCTATCACCAAATCTAGCCATGCAGGTATACATAAAGTTGCGTTCCTTCTTTCCCCTGAGGGACCCACAGCTTATCAGAACGTTAACTCCTAGGCTTACTTGTCTACACTTTTCTAAAACAGTGTGTACAGAGATGTATAAAATCAATATATCACAAAATAGCTCTCCCAATTTTTATATAGCTTCTTCTACTAGAGAATATACCCGAACCAAAAATGTTCTAAAGGTACTAAAAGTAAATAACCCAGTATTTACAAATACTACGATTTGTAAAACTTGCACTAGTTAATAGCTATTTAATGATTATAACTCCTTATTGTGGAATTCACATTTAACATATAACACACGCAGAGGCACAACTTATGTATTTATGTACTTGAACCTTCTCTCATCATCTGTTGTTGCATTATTATTCCTTGCTTAAATCACAAAGAGCTACCTGAAGTGGATTCTAGTTGGCTATTATATTTGCCTAGTTGCTAAGATAACATAGTTTTAAATTCCTCTTTAGTGATGTTCATCTACAACTAAACCACATAATAAAATGAATTTTTCCAACCTTCCTTTTTGCCAATCAAATTTTACTCAAAATCTGTATCAAGCCGAGAAGTTGGTTACAATATTCTCTCCTGATGATTTCAGAAACGCAGTAAGTCAAACACAATTCTGCCACATTAGCCCAGATAAATCTGGAATTTCATGGCTTCTAATTAATGTGGATTTTAATTTTTCTGTGTCTTACACGTGTGGAAACTGGCTGAAAAGTTGCAGAACTGGTCAGTGTCTTCAAAGAGTTTATCTTTCAAGTGACAACTCCTGACATTATGCAAATACAAAGCAGTGCCGGTGAGGGTTTTGTTTTTAAGGTACACTTAACTGCAAACAAACAAAAAAGATTCACGCCAACAATTCCTATCACAAGCTTTCTGATGATTTATGGTTTACCAACTGAGCAAGGTTATACAACACGGCATGCCTTTAGATGCATTATTTCAGCTAGTTGAGATTTAATTAAGATCACAGTCTCTAAAATCCCTGTCAAATGAAAATTCTGAGAAGACAATATACACTACATGTCCTCATGCAAAATGTTTCCATTCCATCCTCTGGAAAAACATGAGTTAAACTGCATTTCTATGGCTGCAACGAAAGTTCACTAATTTTGTTTTCTTCTGACACTTTGGTTGTTTTCTATTATATGTTGTAAGATCATTCCTTTCCAGGGAGGGAAGAAAAAAATCGAGAGTGACACATGTTGCAGAAAATGCACTTGACATTATTAACCAACATTATCATAGTTTAGCTATGTCATCACATTTTCATATAATCAGCCCATGCTTGGAAGTTTCATTTAATGAAATATGTTTATTTAAAAACACAACACAAACGGGAAACCTACCCTCCTTGAATTACTCAAATAACTGATTGACATGCTATGCTTCTCATTTCTTAACGGACCAACTTTTTATATCAGATGAGCTGCACAAGAAAAGAAAGTTCTTAGGGCAAATAGGAGAATATAAAGCCCATTAGTTCTCCTCTGTAAGTAGTCCTTAGTGTAAAAAAAATCTTTAATAGTTTTCTCATAAATTGGTAAAAAAAAAAATTATAGGCCCTGGCTGGATGGCTTGGTTGGTTGGAGCATCATCCTGGCATGCCAAGGCTGCCGTTAGACCCCTGGTCAGGGCACATGCAAGAATCAACCAGTGAATGCATAAATGAGTAGAACAATAAATCTCTCTCTCTCCCTCTTTCCCCACCCTGTCTCTATAAAGTCAATAAATAAAAAATTAAAAAATGTATAATCATGTGGCCCTTTGTGTAGACCAATGTATTTTCATTTGCATCATGTTAATATTTTTTGCTTATCTTAGGCCTTAGAAATGACAGGTGCTTGCAGTCCGGCTCTTGACAGGCCACTACACAAATAAGTGTCTTGCTTGAAAGGGCTAATGCAGTACTAATGAACAATAAATCAACTTTGATTATCAAGTGTCAGCCCAGTCCGTTCTCAGTTCAGCTCTATCACATCCCAGAATAAGGCAGTCAGGTCTCTGGGTAGGCAGTCTGTATTTTGGTTTCATTTTTACACACTTGTCACTAAAATGTGTCAGGCAGCAACAAAGAATCACATAAAATAGAAGTAAGCCCTTTTTCAATTTATGCAGAGGGTACCAATTTGGAGAATGTGCTTCTGTCTTCACTTGATTTACTTAGTGACAAGACAACATTCAAGAAACATTCTTGTAAACAACAGCAGCAAAACATCGAATCCAAAACTAAAATCTTAATATGACCAGATCATGTCTGAGGTCTTTCACAATGACATCCTAGCTTGAACACGTTAACTCATAAACCATCTTTGATTGCACACACATTCTCTTGAAAATTCTATTACAAACAAAGCAATACAGGGCTGCTTCTAAAATAAAAACTTCACTTGATCTGAACAAATAAATAAAAGGCTCCTTTAACACTGACTTCCAAATGTTAAAATAAATGTAACAGTTTTTTTTCCTAAGCAGATTAGTCACCGATAGTATGATTCACATTTCCTGTTACCAGGCTTAATTTCCCCCCCAAATGTGTCACTTTCAGAATGCTGGAACCTATGGAAATTAGATGATTTGTATTTTTAAATTGGCTTGATTAGAATATTTGGTTTGGGTGGAGGCGAATATAAAATTATTAGATATTTTCCTTAAAACTGGCAGGCTGTGAAGGAGTTAATCCCAAAAAGGAAGAGTCTATACGTACTTTGCTCTAAAACTTTACCGCCCACTTCCTAAAGATCCTCTTTCCCATCACAACACTTGGCGGGGAGGGGGGTTCCCCCTTTCCATTGACCGTCTTTCAAGCAGTTTTGACAGCTGAGTTTGCTGCATTCGGATGAGAAAAGGCGATTCCTCACTCAGCTGCACGTCCTCTCCGAAACGCCTCTCACTGCTTAATTAACCAGCGAAGTAACGCGACAGTGGCTGAGACTCGCAACCTGCTGGAGTGCCGCTTCATCCGCCTGCTTCACTGTGGGGCTCTCTTTCTCCCTTTCCTCCTCCCCCTTCCCCCTTCAATGAACGTAAACTCCGTCAATTTGAACAGCTAAACTGAATATAGCCTAGACAGAGAGAGAAACTATCCAAAGCAAAGAAACAGCCACGGGTTACACTGAGATGGAAGGCGCCTTGTATATATCACACTCCAAAAGTGACACACATCACGCCCCAGATAGGTCCCTCGCGTGGAAGTATGGCGAGGGCTTTTACCAAAGTGGCTGCGTGAAGACCAGACCCGCAAAGAATGAATCGTGAACGAAAAGGAGAGCGCGAGAGCCGGCACAGGCAGGACTTTCTCCAACTCGCAACTATATCCCACCCAACAACATTTAAAAGGAGGGCGAGCTAGAGAGGGTGTCTTTCCAGGACGCACAGGCCTGTGGTTACTTCCCTCCTCTTTACTCCTCCTCTCGCCTCCGCTTCCACAGCGCAACTCCCACAAGTTGGTAAACAAGATCGTTACCATTATCTTTTTTAAAGGCTCAACTTGGAACCGCTTGGACGCTCCCGAGGTCCACAGCGACACCCCAGAACGCTGCCCCGTGGAGCCCCAGCAAGGAGCTCAGACCGCCAAGTCAATCACTGGGACTCACCTGACACTGTCCATGTAGCCCCCGGGCGCGCGGAGCCGGTGCGGGTCTGGGCGCCGGAGACCGGCGCGCGCGGTTGGGTGGGCGGGCGTGCTAGGGTCCGGCGGCCTCGGTGCGGCGCACTGCACGCGCGGGCGCTCGGCTCGCGGGCTGACACACGCGCTGCGCCGCGCCCCCCCCCGCCCCGCCCGTTCCGCCAATCACAGCCCGCCTGCGAGCGCTGCGCCGCGCCCTCCACCTCCCACACAATGGGCCCCGCGCCGCCGGCGCCCCGGTTCCGAGCCGCAGGTGAGCCTCGCCTCCGTGAGGCCCCGCTCGCTCACGCTCAGCCTGCGGACTCGCCTCTGCCCGGAGTCCGGGCCGCCGTGCCCGCATCCCAGAGGCCGAGGCCAGAGCGACTGGTGGGTTTGCGTGCTTGCTACGTCTTGGAAACCGACAAAGAGTTGTCCCCACCTTCCAGACAAGACCGAGGGGCACCGGGGGGGACTGGCCGCCGGGCGCATGCTACAGACTCTTAGCAACTGCTTAGAGCCGGGAGGGCGCGGGCTCAAAGAAGCGCTTTCCTCGAAAACGGCTATTGCAAAAGAACTTTTGCTTCACGTGGACGGTTTCACCAAGCTTGGGCCTCTTCCCCCCCTTTTTTTCCCTCTCGGGCTCGCCAAAGTGTGCTGGTGCGGGCACAGAGCTACCATCTGGGGGCAAGTGCATGACTACCAAGGTGCCTCGTCGCTGCATCGAGCGATAATGACAGATCGATAATGACAGATGCTAAAGAAGGCAACTGACACAGGCTCCTTCAGAAATAACTCTTTAAATTCCTTTCTTATTTATACGGCAACAGCAACAACAAAAGCTACTCTGCATAGGCACGTTAACATGACCTCTATCACAAACAGCCACTGGTCTTTAATGCTACTTATAGCTGAGTACCGTGTTTTGCAAAAAGTCACCAGTGTGCTTTCAACTCTGTTGGCTGGACTGGCACGACTTAGGTGCCAGATCAGTTTCTTCAATTTTGGCAGCTCTAGAAATTATCTACTTACCATCTTTAACTTAAGAGAAAAACCTCTTGGTTTGTTCTTAAAGACAAATCATTTTTATTATTCTTCTCAAAATATTTCAGGAAAAAGTAGTACATCAATACTACTTATTTTCCTTTGATTAAGAAAGCAAGCCACAAATCCTAACCCAGTAATTCCAGATTTACTTGGCGGTATTTTTCCACGTCAGGTGCTGACAGGCAGGTTACTACGAACCAGAAAACATATTGATAAAATTTCCAATCAAGCCAATGCCTGAATTTCAAAGTCAGAAGGGGAACAGACAATCCTCCCACTAAATTAGCTGCAAAAGAGAAAAGCACCAGTGGCAGACGCTCTCCACCCTACAGTGTTTCTGTGTCAGATAACAAATTTATTAATGGAATTTTTCAGGTCACAAAAATGTGACCCCACCCTCTCATGAATATATTCAATAGAGAACCAAGGAAGGTCTCTTTTAGGGAGAGGGACCTTAAATCTGCCCAAATTTACCATGAATCACCGAGTTCTGACTCTTAAAGATAAGACACACTCCTCTGGGAGGGCCTGGCAGGGCCCCAAAGACAGAAAATAAAAGTCCAGGAAATTCTCTTCAACCAATGCACAGTGAGAAAGTAGAAATGCTCATTTCAAAATATACATGTGACTTTTCAAAGGTATTATAGTTGTTGTGAGGTTTAATGTCTGTGGACAAAATTGGAGTGCACTTTGAATAAGCAATTTATTTTTAAAAGGTAAGTTTATCATGAGGCATCCATAAAACTCATGCATACTTTTTACAAGTTGGACTAACGACCTCTTTTGCAGGTCAGTGTTTATCAGTTAAGAGTCTCCAGAAGCATTAAAACCAACAACAAACAAACAATAAACATTACAGATGTTTATGGCCCAGTTGTGGAGATGAACCTTACATAGAATAATCAGAGTGATGCAATGTGGCAGTTACAGTACTAAGTTGTATGATGGTTTCTTTAAGCACATGGGACCACAGACAAGGGGCAGAGCAGTGGGAGCAGGAGAGGTCTGGGAAGGTTGCTTGGGGTGGTGGTATTTAAAGGACTGGTGGTTGGATAAGGGGGACGTGACAATATGGAGAGGGACGAGGCTTAGCAGGCTAACTCAGAGGCCCTCCCTGCCTACTCTCCAAACATGATACAGTGACTCAGAGACTACTTCCAGGCAAGGAAGTGTACCATCAGTGACAGACCTGGAGAAGCTGTATATGTCCAAGACATTTTGATGAATTCTGGGTGGTCAGGATCCCCTTCCACATGGGTCTACCTGGACTGTTCTTAGGATACACTGAGAACTGGAACCTTCTACCTCTGAAGTACAATATAAAATGTTCAAACTTACAGTGACTTGCCTTGGCCAAGTGGCTCAGTTGGTTGGGGCGCTAACCTGTACACCAAAAGGTTGCACATTCAGTTACCTGTCAGGGCACATACCTAGGTTGTGGGTTTGATCCTCAACCAATCGATGTCACTTTGTCACATTGATGTTTCTCTGTCTTTCTCTCCCCCTCCCCCTCTCTCTCATATCAAAAAATACATCCTCGGGTGAGGATTAAAAAAAAAACACAGTAACTTACAAGACTTAGTTAATACCATTTACTCATCACCATGAGGGCTTTTGGGAAAGGCTGGGTCAGAAAGGCCAAAAAAAAAAAAAAAAAGGGCATTTGGATTGGAGGGGCTGTAGAATGGGTTATTCAGCCATAGGGTCTCATTTAGTTTTCAAAACTTTAATAGAAATTGCAATCCCCATTTTATAGGGGAGGAAACTGAGATTCAGAAAGGCAAAGTGATTTATTTTCACACCTAGCACCACAGGCCCCATGGGAGAGCAGATACTGAACAGTTAAAGAAAAAGAGAGGCCATGATAACATAAGATGAATATGGGAAGGGGGTACTGATGTTTAAGAAAGAGTGACAGACATGTTAAATACGGTACTGAAAATATTTTTGATGCCCACATCCTAACACCCACAACAGATATAGCCCCTGTTCAAACACCACATATTAAGAAACCTATCAGTTGCTAAATGAGTCCATTGTGCAGCTGGCTGTGTACTTAAGAACAGATTACTATGATCCTACCCCAAACTCTAACCAGCAAATAACACACCTGGGACTAAAATTATGTGTTATGTTAGGTTCTGCTGGGCTTTGGCCTTGACCACAGAAGAATGTGAAAGGTTTACTGTCCATCCGAGCTGAGCATGAAGATAAGATGTACTTTAAGGGAGCAGTCAGGAGGAGTGCCAGGACATGATTCCCATGCACTGATGAATGGCACACTGATGAGTGACAAGGAACCAGCAATGCTGCTTGGCCCACATGCTCCAGCTCCAGCTGAGGTCCTGCTTTGCTAGGAGCTGCTTGGAAATAATAAGAAAAAGACCTGTGAATGGACATAGGCTCATAAATTTCTAGCAACAATGAGAGTGGGAGACCTGCCCAGATAAAGTCAGTTATGGTACCATGTTCTCAGAGGAGACAACTGCAGTTTCTGTTGCCAGGAAGTTGATTTGCCAGGCAGTGAAATAACAATTGATGAATAATTTGATGGGTCGAAAAATCAACTGCATGATGAGAGGGCCAAGACCTTCATTCAATTCTCCATCTTCTTCCAAACAACATTTGTATTAACACTTATTTCCTCTCCCTTTTCCAATTAATATGGTGGAGTATCCAGAACATATCCTGAAACAATTTAAAGCACAGGTGGCAAACACAAGGCCCTCAGGTTGAATCCAGCCCTCTACCTTGTTTTATTCCGCCCAACCCCTTGTTCCTATGCAGCAGCAGTGCTGAGCTCTCCCTTAACTGTTAAGGAGTAGTTACATTTGTACAATCCTAAAGTTACATTCAGCCCTTTAAAGGCAATCGTGAGGCTGATGTGGCCCCCAGTGAAAATGAATTTGACACCCCTGACTTAAAGAGATCTGACCAATGAATCCTGTTGCTAGAGACAAAGTGATGAAATAGGTAATCAAAATTTAAGCTCCTTGCTCCAGTGAGGGCTTGAAGGCTGCCCAGAGCATCGTTTCTCTCCGGTATGAGCCCTGCTTTCCTATTTTGGATCTCTCCAAAGACTGTCAATCTGCAGCCAATTACAGTTATTAAACTGCAACAGCCACACCCAATTCCTAAGATCTGGGCATTAGTCTCCAAGGAGCCACAGTTCCTTCTTGATTTAAACAGCACTTTTACTTAAAAAATATAAATCAGTACATCATCCATGTATAGGCAGTTAAGGCAGGTAGCTCTACACTGATACTGTATATGTTGTTGTTGTCTGTGTTGAAAATAAAGCTACCAATTATGTTGTTTTTCTTCTGTGCCTCCTTGGCCAAGGGAAAACACTGAGTTCTCTTCTATTCTACAGGAGTTTAAATTTCTCTTTATAACATCCTCCCAACTGCCGCTAGCATCTTCACTTAATGCAACATTTTATAATGCCAGTGTCCCTCGTTCACACACACACACACACACACACACACACACACACAGCGTGCCATGTCAACCTTCAAGTGACTTATGAATATCATGGGTATATAAACTATGGAAAACATTCACCTCCCCACATAAATCTCTCACTCTAAATGTGAAGACATTAATAAAATATCTCTACCAAACAAAAGCACATATGGAAAAGAAAAACAATAACATTTTGTTGTAAGTCTGCATTTGCTTGACAGTAACATGATAAAACTATATAATCTGTTGTTTTAATATAATGTAAAATACTTTATTGAACTGCTTCTACCGTAGGTTAAAGTGGATTACACTAGAATGAACAGTTCTCAAAAATGTGTATGTTTTAGGGAAGGAAAGCATTTCCCAAAGAACATTATCCTTCAGATACCTAGAAAAAAGAATCACTACCCCCATCAATAGCTAGTCCTTCCTTCTCCTGCAAAGAGTGACAACATTTATGGCACCTACATACAAACCCTCAATTTTAAGCATAACCAGAACTGGGTCATTGAAGGGGAAAATATAAATGGATCATAAGGGATTAAATTACATTTTAATTTTTTTAATGTTTAATTATGTAGAAATAGCTGAATATCTGATAAAGGTGACTGGCCACCTTTATTTAGTAAAGTCAGATTTTCCAGAAACCTGTCGTGTGCAGCAAGCCTGCTGGGGCAAAGGGAGCGTGTTCCAGCTCGCCCTCTAAAACAGGGCTCACAGGTTTGCCTCCCAGTCAAGGCCACCCTTCTATGACCCCAGGTGACACACCCTCCTGTCAAAACCTTCTTTAGGCCTGCCCTCTGCTGGTAAACCAGCCAGGATTAGGAAATTTCAAGTACCTCAACTTATTCGAGACAATTTTTAAAAGCTATAGAGATAAAAGATATGTAATGAATTGCTAACTGCAAGATATAAATTAAGACACTTTAAAATGGGAGAGGGTATGCCCCAGTGGAATATGGCACTTTAATGTAAAAATGCACATTTGTCTATTCTATTGCCTGCATGCTCACAGCAGGGCAGTGCCAAACTCTGTATTTTAGCTCACCAAAGAGAACAACCTGTATTATGTTGGGCACCTTGCCTTCTCTTTTGCTCACTCTCCAGGGAAAGCATTTCGGCACGTTTTCAATAAAACACCTTCTTAGCAGTAAAGGGCCACTGTTCCCATTTCAATGGTCCCTAAGGTTTCATGACACCATATATTTAACTGACTCGCAGATCAAGTTTTCCTCTGGCATTCATGAGATCCACATAAAGGGGAAGAAAAAAAAAAAGCTAAAGAAGACCTTTAGCCTATCTGTTGTTGAAGTAAGAAAGCAGTCAACTTTGAGATTGATTAGCAGGGCATGGCTTACACAGAACAGGGTGTGCTCCTATGCCTGTTTCCACTATTGGAACCAGGCTAGCCTGCAGGAGGGCCCTGGGCTTTGGGGGAAATTGTCTGCAGCAGTAGCAAGGGGTGAGGTGGGATTTAACGGTGCCAGTCCCATCCTTGTCAATGGGAAGCTGGAGGCCTTATAAATCCCTGCATACCACTGCAGAAATGTATCTCCAAGACGGGAAAATGGAGCTTAGTGGTTGCAATCTCAAAATCATTGGGAAGTAGCACTTTTGAAAGCGCTTTAGATGCCGAGTAAATGCTCTTATAAAGAACCCAATCCAGCCAACAATAAATCTTATACCGGGGAAGACTGTGCGGGGCTGTGCAATCCCCTCCAAAGATAATTACCTTCCACACTGTGTGGCATAGAAACCACTACACAGAAAACATTGTCTAGGGCATTACAGATCTCTATGATTTTTTTTTCCTTTATAGTCATGGGTCTCTCTCTCACACACACACACACCCATGCGTGCGCACACATGCATGTTCACACACACACACACACCACCTTTAAAAAATCCATACAAAAATCCAAAGATTTGTCTTCTTTTGAAGAGAGAGAAGGTACAAGGCTAGTCCTTGTGGGATGGGGGCAGTGGGACTGGGGAGGGTGATGTGGGCAGCACTCAGGAACAGAATCTGAAGTGTACAGTCTGCAAACAATTCCAAAGTGGGACTCACCCAAAAAATAAATAAAGAGGTATATTCTGAGCTTTCCTAGTTCAAAGTGGCCTCCAGCAGTGTCTGTTTAACCCTGAGATGAACAGAAGTACTAGATATGACATAGAGTTAAATGGCTCTGTCATGAATAAATAGTGTGATTGCAACCAAGTCACTTCACCTCTCTGAGCCTACACACTTCATCGAAACAAAGAGAAACATGAATGAAATACTCTATGGTTTCTTGAACAACAACAATAGTAATAACAACAACTATCATTACTGGCATCTTATTATGTACAGGGGCATATTTCACACTAGCAGAGGACTAACCTCTAGGTATTTTCTTGCTTTCAATTAAGGTCCTTTATAAAACTACCAGGAATATAGTTAAAAATACATATACAAATAGAATTTTAGAGCTCAAGGATCTTGGATACTCTGATCATGTCCATGGTAAATCAGGGAACAGAGGAAGGGAAAAAATACGTTTTGGAAAAGCAATTCAAAAGCCCTTATTCTGATCCCTTCTAGGTGACAAACTGTGAAACATCACCAACTTGCAGCCCAAGAGAAAGTCACACACCACGATTAAGTCTGCTGCATTGAGTTACAGCCTCAGATAAGGCCTCTAAAACTACCTGACTTCAGAGTACCTTTATGTTCTTTCTCCTTGTGATTTTTTTTCTCTTTTCCTTAACCACCCAAGTTCTTCTCTCCACCACACCTGCTCCCACCAAAATGATTTTGATTTCTGGTCCCACCTCTCAGCCATTCTCCTGCTCTGTCTGTTTCATTTTGGAAAGGAGATGGGAAAGTGAAGAGTTTACACATCAGGTGGCCTATGGTTGGCTGTGGCATTCCCATTTGAGGTTGAAGCCATAGGCAATGTTCAGGCTGGATTTCAAGGAAAATTGGGAAGGAAGCATAGACTCCTTTTGAGATCCAATAACTCTTGTCTTAAGAAAATGAATACAGAAAAGTACATACTCCAGCTTGCAGGACAATTATTTATTTTTGTCACTTTAAATGGCCTTTCATTCCTCATGGGGAAAAGCAGTAGATGAAGCCTGGAGCTTTCAGGTCAGAATTTCCCTCTTTTCACACAAATAAGGCATTGTGTGTGAACAATAGGAGGCATGTCTAATTGATCTTAATTACATTCAGTGACGTCCAATTTTTTGAGACGGGTAAGGACACAACTATGTAATGTTGCAATCCAACAGGCTAGCCCTTTGAAATCAGAGAGCTCTTTGGTTAGCTGCTCTCTGACACCCTTCCATCTCTTCACCATCCCATGGTACTATGAACTTGTTCTACCCTCCATTCCCTTCTTTCTCCTTCATGCTGCTTCCAACTTCCTCTAGGCTTGGCACACACACTATTAACAATAGCAGGAGTCAATCCCCTCACCTCTGGCCAGACTTCTGAAGTTGCAGAGCCACCCCATCATTCTCATGATAACTCACAAAACAAGAACTCTATTATACCTATTGCATGTGGACTTGAGAGCATGAGAGATGTGGGTTTGATCCAATCTTTGCTACTGACCAGCAAAGTAGGTGAGTCACAAAAGTTCATTTTGCTTGTCTCCTCTCATCTATAAAGTAGGAGCAGTTATCTGCCTCATAGTAGATATTTCTTTCATTGTCTTTTGATGTGTGTGGGTGTCAATTTTTAAACTCACTTTTTTCCTGATTTGAAAGCACTGGTGTGAGTAACTGGCCCACTAATGGCAAGCACCTGATCCACAAGTGTCCAGCCCAGCAAAGTGTCCTATGTTTGTAGTTGTTTGGGGACTCATCTCAGGTTACTTGGCTGGTTAGTAAGAGCAGGGATGTGATTCTCTCCTCCAGCACTCAGTCTTCTACATGAGGGAGCCTGTTCATTACTGATTACAGACTCAGGTGACTTGAAAATAATAGCTAAGCTGGTCCTGGGAAGAGGACGGCTGAGAAATATAGGACGTCTTTATTGTGTGCTCCTTATAGGTTTGGCACTTTCCACAATATCTTTTAAACCTTCAAACAACTGTACAAAAAGTCATGATTATCCCACTTAATGGATGAAGAGACTGAGGCTTAACACTGAAACTAATTCTTCAATAGTGCACAGCTAGTAAGGGGAGAACTGGGACTTGAATGACTCCCAAACAAGGCTTTTGTCCTATATGCCAAGCTGGGGACCAGGCTGGGGCTAGAACCAAGCCTGGAAGAACAAAGTGGCTGGTCCAGTTTTATTCTCTTGGAAAACAGATGTAACCAAGAGTCACTGAGTCATCGGCAAGAAACCCGAGATAATGCAAAGGTAAAATTCTGATATTCTCTGACTCTTACAAGAATCCGCAGTGAAAACCCTAGCCAAATGTATGAATATGACATTGCTCATGCATCTGTGAGTACCCACAACCAGGCTGGTAGGGTTAGGGAGGGGGACAAGTGCTCGTGCGTCCTCTGGAGTTCCTTCTCCTTGATCAAGGAGTTTCTCACACTCTCATCTCCATTTCTGAGAAGAGAGAAAAACATAGACAGACAGAAAGACAGACAGACAGACTTCTCTCTTCCAACATGTTACTCAGCACCAAGCAGTGGCCCAGGAGCTCTGCCCTGGATGGTACCCGAGCTCTCCTGGCAACAGACAGACTTAGGTGTAAAGATGATATGTCAGAGTGATGGGGCTTAGTTTGTCCTGTATCATTAAAGGCATCCAACAATTTAGTGTGGTATCTGTGGAGAGAGATTGCCATGGGTTCTAATCTTGGCTGCACTGTCTTCTGACTGTACTTCTGGTAAATTATCAATCTCAATGTGCTCAGTTTCCTTGTCAACAGAAGGAATTCATCCTAGTAATTCTTACTGAGAGTTGTTACAGATTAAATGAAATTTGCATGGGTCAGTGCCCTGGTATACTGTAACTACTTTCCTAATGTTATTATTTTTGGCACCCACCACTTTTTCTTCAATCTTCTCCTTTTGTTATAATGAAATTCCTGAGGGCAAAATGTTTACTTACTCTCTGAGATTCTTGCTTTTGTGATTTAAAAAGTAGTATGGATCCTAACTTCAAAACTAAACTAAATAGCAGCTTTTCATCCAGTGAATCTCCACAGTGGAAGAAGATACTTGGTGAGTTTGTTTTTAAATTCAGGCGAATGAGGCAGCCCCACTTTTATGTCCAAGTCAGACGGTGTGTCACTGTCACTGGCCTTTCATCACTTGGGTATGTGAAGGAGTTTGATGTTTGTTGAAGTTGTTCTCAAAAATACACTGGGATAATCTGGGATGGGAGGTGGGGGTCTTCTCTGAGTGCCAAGAACATGGAAGTTAGCCAACATGAGACCTAATTTATGAAACCTTTGGCCTGAGTTTCTATGATATTTTGCTACTATTGTCTCTGGGAAGGAAAGCCTTTGGTATAGTCTCAGCTACCATGGCCGCAGAGATGGCGCAGCATGCGTTCAAGCAGGTCATGTTTAATGACCCAGTGAACTGATATTAAGGTTATTTTCAAAGTTTTCAACATTCACACTACTCAGCGTAAGGAATGGGACTCTCCTAGTGCTCACAAAGTATGTGGCATGGAACCAGCAAGCATCTGATCATTTCCTGAATTAGAAAAAAGAGAGACACTCAGTGGAGGGAGCAGAGAAGAGGGGCTCCTTCCTTGGCCTAAAGGGGCAAGAGGACTTCTAAAATAAGACAAGGATTATGCTGAATATTTAAGGATAGTGCTCAGTCTAGTAGTTGGGCCAGGAGGGCAGGGATACATATTTCAGCTAGGGGAACAGGTGCGAAAACTTTCACATGAGAATTAACATGAGCCATAACACTGGGGGCTGTGAAGGACTTAACAAGGCTGGGCAATTACAATGGGTGCTATACCACCTTTACTTTGAGATGAAAAAGTTTTTCGTCTTTTCCTCAATTTCCTATCTCAAATATGTATTCATCTCTTCCTTTCCCCTGGCTTTCTATTTCTCTCTGTTTTTGATCCATATTGTGTCCAGCACTTAACTATCTCTCTTAGCCTTGACCTCAGCTAGATCAGACACTCACACACTTTTCCCCTAGGTATGCAAACTTTGGTGTTGCTTATTTCTGTCCTGACATACTCTTAAACCTAGGATTTCGATCTTCCTGACCCTGAGTTTTAGACTGAGTGCATGTGTGATGTGTCTCTGCAAATTTTTGGAGGGTAAGCCTAATAACATTCAACTAGAGATTTGGAAACCACTAGCATAATGTTAAGGAGCATGGAGTCAAAGATTAAATATTTGAGCCACCAATGGGGTAACAGAGAATGGACATATTATACAATTAGACAGAACAAAATCATGAAGAGGATTTGCCTCTATATAGAGGCAAACTTGCAAAGTATTAAGGACTTGCACACTATCTCCTTGGAGAGGAAACAGAACAAAATCAGCCCAGTCAGGACCTCCACTCCCACGTCACTCCCTCTTTGCAGTAAGGCTCCAATTGCAGAGCCATGAGGTCTAGTCTTAGTGTGCTTTCTCCAAAGGCAGCCGAGCTGTGCTGGGGTGAAGGTGGCTCTTGTTAATTTTTATTCACTGTTCCTTTAGGACTAAGTGAGGGGCAGGAAGGACAACTAAAATTCTGTATAGTTCCATGGAACTTAATGTTATAGAAAAGGAAAAAGAAGCCATAAGAAGTCTAAACAAAAAGCACTCCTCAATTAGGCAAATCATCCTCCTCAACAAAAAAACACACATAAACATATGAGAGAGCAGAAGAAATCACTCCACTAACTTGACCACTTTACCATCCATGGCAGTGAATTTGGGACAAAACCACTTTCCTAACTTCCTACATATCTACTGTCTATGTCCATTTTGGCACTCTATCAAATATGGAATTAGTTCACCAAATGTCAAAAAGAGTGCCCAGTACATAACGGCCCCTTAACAAATACTTGATGAATTTATAAACAAATAAATGAATTAATGTAATCTTCCCCTTTCTTCTTCCTTTTCCTCTCTTTCTGTTTCCTTCACTTCTCCTTCCTCTTCCCTCTCCCCAAGCTCCCTTCCTCCTTCTCTCCTTCCTTCCTTCCAATTTCATTTATGTTTCAAGCACGCATTTTCTCTAAACCCTAAGTTCCAGGAGATGAACTCTGTACTCTTTCTTCTCTCTCAACTTAAAGTACACAGCAGAGTGCAAATGAAAATGTACCCAAGTCCATGGTAAACTGCAGCATCTTTATAGGTAACATGCATATATGCAGGGTAAGAAAAGCATCTCTATATTGTCAGTTAGGGGCTAAGACCTTGTTTGTGACCTCATATGCAAAAAATGCATTGCACTTGTATACAGCAATCAATGATGAGATTTTTTTGACAAAAAAAACAAACAATGAAAACCAACTGACTACAACTGTGAGTCAATTTAGATTTTATAACTGTGAGTAAACTCAAGTCATTAAGTCCAATACAACAGTACCTACTAAAGGTAGATGGCTATCCAGATTTTTAAAAAACTTATGTATCTTCCATTTGTCTTACTAACTTTGTCTGCTGAAAAGAATCCCTGATGGAGATAAGACTGGAAAGGCAGGAAAAGCAGTTTCCTGAGCTGCCGTCCACACGAGAACACCCTGCATCTAGCTTTTCATTGCTCAAGGTATCTGTACTCTATATAGCTCTACCTGTGGAACCTCTTGCCTGATGCAAGTAAGAAAGCGAAAGATTAGAGGAAAACTATGGGAAGGTCACAGTCCACATACTTCAATGGGTCCAGTGAAGAGTCACAGCAGTGACTTTAATCCTTTTCTTCGGAATCAGAAGACAAGATGTCTTGTGTACTACTCTCTTTTTGTTACCTGGATTTTGGCAATTACAGACTTAGGGACCAAATTAATTCCAAAAGCTGATGCTACTCAACCATGTACAATAGTGTCTCTGACACCTTCTACCATAGCCTCACACTGTCTTGGTGTTATCCCTTCCCCTTAAAGCATTGAATTGTTTGTTTTCAAGCATGTAGCCAGTGTTTGATATGTGATATATCTACAAGGCCTTCCACTCTGGTTTTCACCACAGTCCCCTTCAAATACAGCATCCAGAAATGAGCATGGCAATGCTGGTGTCAACTGTCCAGTCCAGAGATCAGGGCAGGGCCCCAGTTCCTCTCTCCTATTATTGCAGTGAGGGTCCTCTGTGCCACCATCCCTACCAGGCCACACTGGCTCCTACATATTTCACAGTCACACCCTGTCACATTAGCTACTATTGGAGCGCTCTACTCTACACATGTGCAGTAGTCTGGACCTTGCTTCATTCTTATTTAATATCTTTTTCATTTTGATCCAGAATTTTAGACTGCTGCAGTCTTTTTAAAAAGACTGTTTGATTCTTCATCTTTTTGTCACCTGTCAATTCCTCAAATCATATCATCTGAGATGTACTATGTTAGATTTCTAACTCTGTGTATTCCAATGCTGCACAACACCTACCTGGAGTGCACTGTAATCATCTGACAATAGCCAAGGCTGGCTTCATGCCCGGGACCACCCGTGCCACACTGAAAGTACCGGGAGGGCTAGGCACAGCCTCAGTGCGGGGTCCTCCTGCCACTCTCACTTGCACCTAATATGCTGCTTCAGAAACGACTGTTTCTCAATGCATGAATGAACAAACTTACTTAATCTATGCTATAAACCAGTGAAGAGATCAGTGTACATTTTACAGGTGGGGAAACTGAAGTTAAATAACTCAGAATTAGGATCTTGTTACCTGTTACCAGCATTTAAAAATAAATGCCTTGAAAGGTTAAATGATGTGTGAAAGATACATTAATTACTCATTGCAGAGTAGGACCCCCAAATCCAGTTTTGTGCCTCTCTTTCTTATATCTCACTAGTGTGGGACACACCTCCCCCATCACCTCCCCAATCACCTCTCCTACTAGCTTTCTTTTCTCCTTTCTGCAAAAACAGACATGGCTCAAGAAATTTCCAAATTAAAACCTGGCAAGGTTTCTATATTCTTTTTTTCCTAAACCTATAAATCAAAATTGTCTAAACAGGTCACAAATGTTCCTCAGCGATATATTGGGAAAAGTTCTGATTTATGGTGCTGGTAGAATAATTTTAAATAATTATATAAGAGTTTAGAAAAATGCAATTAACACCTTTACAAGTTTTTTGAAATGAAAATGAATCTTCAGAGATGACTGTTCCCATACATAAAGATAGCCAGTTAAAAAATAAAAATAAAGCTACAAGATGCAACCATGTCTAAACGATCCTGTGGAGACAGAGTATAGGAGATTTCATTTACAATGAGCGTCCACTAGCATGACCACATTAGTACATGCTTTAACTCTGATGCCATATCACAGGATAACAACACAATTAGCACATGTCATTACTGAACATCAAAATTGAATCACCAAATAAACACCTTGGTTCTATTCAGCCTCAGCGGATGCCTCTTTCCCTCTGTACTGGTTCAACACATCCCACCACACTGTCCTTTGGAACACTGCAAATCCTCCTACCTGCTCTTGCAAATCTGGCCAGTGTTTGTTCCTTCCTCTTTCTCTTTATCTGTGATTCATCTCTTTCAAAATCCAACCTTGTACAGATGAAGACACTTCAAACATCCTTCCTTAAGCCTGACATCCCTGGGTACCAAAGAAAGGCTTATCATCTCTGATTTCTTTCTTGAAGTTTATGAAATAGTAATAGTTATGGTTTTACTCAATTAACTAATTTCTCAAGCTCACTTAGGCTAACAACCCTTCCTCTTTGTCCTTCATTCAATATTCTTTACTTTGGCCCATCTTGCCCATACTGTGTCCCAAACCTTTACCTCCACTTTCAACTCTGGAAGTAGCCTAACAAGGCCATCTCTGTACTAAACTAACTTTTTAGTTAAGTATGCATTGTTTAATGCTACCTGTTACTCATTTTTTTCCTAGATTCATCTTGGATTAGAACACTAAGCAATACTGCAGAACTTGACTTTCTACAGGGTTCTTTCAGATTCAATGGGAATTTGAAAAGTGCTGTAACACTCCATCATTCATACACAGAATGGTCCAATATATCTCCCCAGTTCTTTCAATCACACTCACTCACACTCGGTGACTACACAAAGAAAAACTCTCAGTCACTACCCTGGCCATAAGAATGAAGAAAAACACTGAGAATCATCATAGGAACTTTGATCTGGAATAGATTTAGAGGTCATTTTAATCCCACCCCCTCATTTTCCAGATAAGAATACTCATGCCGAAGAAGGAAAAATGACTAGCCAAAGGTCACACATTTAAGTAGTTACTGGAACACCAGAACCCAAAACTTCTGACTCCTAATTAAGCATTCTTTCTATTGCCTCATACCACCTGGCTGGCAGGTAAATGAGGAACCAGAAACACTACAACAATGAACCTCCAACACAACACTTTGTTTTTGGTTGGGAGCTATGTAGGGAGACAACAGTGTTTTTGTATTTGTTGGAACCAGTAGTGCTTTTTATTTTAACTACAAATTATGAATGAAAAATACACTCAATTATTAACTTACTAAAGGCCCAGAGACACCAAGAATTAAGTCATCTTCCACTGTCATTCATTTAAAATCCATGTTACTGTCTTTGGCCATTAATCTAGAGCTGAGCCATCCAATAGGGTAGACAGTAGTCTAGTAACACACAGATATTTAAGTTTAAATTCATTACAACAAAGTAATTAAAAATTCAGATTCTCGGTCATACTAGCCACATTTCATGTACCCAACAGCCAGTGTGGCTACAACCTACCATATCGGATAGCAAACACATAGAACATTTCCACCACCGTAGAAAATTCTATCAGAGAAGAACATACCAGTCTATGGAATAAGCATAATATGAAAATCACTACAAAGATGAATTATAATTTTTCCAGCAATAAAGGACTTCCAAATATATTTTAGGCCAACTGTGTTTGGTTTCTGATGAGGAAAATTAGTCCTTGGAAGTTTATTTACACTTGTCTCCCAAGCTTTACAAGGTTTGGGATTGAATGCCAAGTTCCACCAGCTCATAGAGATGATTTTTCCACTAAACTTGTTGACTGGCTAAAACTAACAATATAGTATGCCTGATCCTCTTTAAGATGATGAGGAGGGGTAAAATGTCTATACAGCTAAAAAGAAAACTGAAGTACAACAATTTATCCCACATTTATTCTGGATCTGTGTGATTTTAACAAACCCAACTTAGTCTATCCAAGAGATTCCAGAGGGGCAAAATGGGCCAATCCAAGCCAATCAGCATATTCACATTCCTCTTTCCATAGTGATCTGGTTCAGGCATAGATGCCTTAAATCATTCAGTCAATTCAGAGTCTTGTTGGAACTATGGGTAAGAGATGTTCTCTTTTCAGCATGGGTTGTTCAGCTACAAATATCTGAATCTGGGCTTCTCTGAGATGATCTTGCCTCAGCAAAGGGAGAACTTGACAAAGAATGAAGCCAACACAAAGAAATGCAGAACAAAAAACTGAGCCAGGCCAAGTTCTGGTCCCAGCTGTGTCTGAGGCCAGACTAACCCCTGCTTTGAAGTTCTATGAGACAATAAGACTTTCCCTGCTCTGCCCCCATCACTAACCAGTCTAAGTTAGGTTTTGACAATTGCATGTGGAAAGGTTCTGACTACTACAGGTACTTCTTTCCACAAGGAGATTAGGAAGTAGTTATATTAATACTTCCAAACAATTTGGAAAAGCAGAGCAAGATGGGAACACCAATTACAAAGCACATGATGGCAGTCAAACCTCATGTAATGTAATTTTGGGAGGGATTCCCCAAGTCAACCCCAATTATCCATGAACTGTCCCAGCCATATATCAATCACTAGGTTTCAACTCAAAATGTACGCATTTTTCTTTTGATCAAACAAATTTACAAGTTGGTTTTTAAATCAGGGTGGCTTTGCAACATCATTTTAAAATTCAATAAAGTGTCTTCTATTCACAAGCCCTGGGGATTTCTTCAACACATTTTCACCATCTAAAAAAAGACAGAAAAATCCCCCCAAGGCCTCACAATGAAAGTTGATTAAGACTTCTTGGTCCAATGGATTTTCACTCAAAATTCTTGTAGTGTCCGTTTCCACAAACCCTGCACTGGCTCCTCATTCTTCGGTCTGTTTCCCTTCTTTTCCTGAGTTTCATATTAAAGTTTCACTTTTTTTCCTAGGTCCAATTTGCCAAATTGTGACAATCATAATTTCATAAAGCCTGACAAAAAATAATATCTGTTAGCAACTATTTTACTATAATCCATATATTCTAAGGAAGTACATTCTGTTATCTGGTGGCCCATTTCACAATGTCCATTGTGCAAGCTATGTTGACTGAAATCACTTACTAGGTAAGATCAAGCTGTTTTAACAGATTAAATGTCCCTTAAATCACGCTAATTTTAAAAAAGACTTTGAATCCTTCTTTATAAAATAACTTTAAAAATTAATTATTGTTTAACTATATAGATTTGGGCATAAAATAGCTGTTCTCTATTAGTGACTTCTGTACTTACTACAGTCAATGATCTTGTAAAAATGCATGCATTTCTATGCCTTTGTGTTTTCTATACAGCTCATCAACAGCATGGACCTACTGTTTTCTCCCCTTTTACTTTTTCACTTCATTTCATTAGTATTCAGCATTGCAAAATTTCATTTATTCTCCTGTTATGAAATTCTAGCCAAAGATAAGTGAAATCTTATGGCTTAAGATTTTTACTAATAATGAATATTAAATTGGTGTTTTTTAAAATCATCATGAACAATTCCATCAAGTTCACATAACATTATTAGCATCTTTTGTTAGGTGTGTGTCACATTTGGTGTCTCTGGCTGGATGGCTTCTTTTTTCTTTTGTAATCCTCACCTGAGGATACATTCATTGATTTTTAGACAGAGAGGAAGGAGGAGAGAGAGAGAAAGAGAAACACTGATGTGAGAGAGGAACATTGTTCAGTCACCTCCCGTATGTGCCCTGACTGGGAATTGAACCGGCAACCTAGGTACATGCCCTGACCAAGAATTGAGCCTGCAACCTTTCTGGTGCATGGGACGACGTTCCAACCACCTGAGCCATCTGGCCAGACCATGGCTGGATGTTTTATGTTCCAGTTTTCATTTGGTCCTTACCTTAAGCTTGTGGGGTAGGTATCATTTAAAGCCAATTTATAGACACCCAAATATAAGTGAAAAGGTTAAGTATCTTGACCAGGGTCACAGTGGTAGGTCAGGGTCAGTTCCCTGTGTCTCTAAAGACTGGACTGATTCTTTGGACTACATGGCTTACAATTCTAAAATTTGATCTAAACATATCATAGTGAAATCTTTCATAATTGTTTTCTTTGACATTTGAATGTAATGTCTCATGTTGGCAGTTGGCCTTTTCCATCTTTTGTCCTTGGTCAGGACAAAAGGAGAACTCTGCCCTCTCTGACTGTGTTCTGCAGTGCTGGTTTGCCCAGCTGGTATTATTAATTCCACATTAGAGATCTGTGAGCCTTGCCTAAACAACAATCTTTTAATTGTCCCTTATGTGATAATACAATATACCAATGTCATTATTATGCCATTTATTGAGATAAAGGTGTGTATGTGTGGGGACTGTTTAACAAATGTCATGCTAATTTTATCATTGGAGAATCTGGAATAGTTGCCTTTTCTAATCAGCAGCATCTCTGGCTGATTGAGATATAAAGGGTTGCAATCCCAGGCTGGAGAAGCCATCTCCAATCACTCCAAGTCAGTCAGTGAAGGGTGGGATTCTGAGTTCTGTCTGGCCAGGCACTGTCCAAAAATGCAACTCTCTTCCAAATCACAAGCAACATCTAAGGTGACCCTGGGCTGCAAACTTCTGCTACAGAGCAAAGCAGGAAGCCGAGTTATGTATAGTTAGAAGCTATTTAATTCCTGCATCACTTGCCTGTGCTGCATCCTACTCTCAGCTATAACACGTTCTGCGGGAATTACAATCTACCTCTGGGCCTGGCAGTAGGGCATAGAATCTATCTATGCACAGCCACGAAGCATAAACATTCAGGAAAAAATAATGACTTGGGAAGCGCCAGGCACCCTACGCAAACACCACTACATGTGTGTTCACAGATAGAAACTAACGGCTGTCTACCCTAAAGGCCCCATAAGGAAAATGCAGTCACCTTTACAGTAAAATGCAACTTACTGTTAAACATACTACGAACTGAGATGAAAGAGCCCAGGAATGAATTCCAACCGAGAGCTGTTGCAGGACCTGGGATTTCTTCTGGTGAGTCCAGACCATGCAAAAACATATGTATAGGTCCCGCAAAGCGTAAGAAAAGAGCAAGGTAGAAAAGGGCTGCAGGCTCAGTTTTTGTTGGGTGGGCCTGGGGAAGAGAGCTGTGTGACCTCATACTGCATCTCATTCTCCAAAGGAGCTTAGCAAAGTCAGAAATCTCATGTTGATTAACTGCAACAAAACAATACAGGTTTTGTCTGGCAAAGGGTTATGTAACATATTAAAGTTCAGGTAAACAAGACTGGACCTCCCCAGAACTATTCTGACCATTTCCTGGAAGCAAGAAGTAAGGGCATACATTCCCTGTCAGTCTATCACAAAATGACAACAAAAGCCATCCAAAGTTTCCTACTGAGAAATGCTAATGGTATTGACAAAAGCTTAATAGTCTCTTTCTGAGACTTCTGTGGTTTAGCACTTTGTCAAAACAGGATACTATTTAAATTAAAATTTTACTGATTCAAGTTCAGAAAACCCCTGCTTTGCTGTTTTTTTTTATAACCAAATTCGTGGGTGGGGAAACTTTGACCTTTATTTTTTTCTTTTTTTAATGGTACCTTATATGGGTCTATGAAGGCACTATATTTAGCAAGTTAATTTAGGTGTTTAAGCAAGATGACTATCACTTTCTATGAATTACTGTACATATGAAATCAGGGGCTTGTTACATTATGCAAAAGCAACTCAAGTGAAACAAACAAAAATATCTGTTTGCATACAAGTTTTGTAAAAATCTTTGTGGGGAGAAAAGGGGGAAATACAAATAGAATCACCACAGCATAATGTGCTTTCCATGTGAATCCACTTCAACGATTCTTTCAAGAAGAAGGCTAAGCAGGGACTACAAAAGTGTGGTCAAGAGAGCAAAGCCAGTATCAAACCTGAAAACCGTGCAGCAGTGAGAACTTTGGTGCTGGAAGCAGATAGAGCCTCCACAAACTGTGGAAGCGCAGCCAAGCTAGTTTCTGTCTGGGGGCTTTTCTACCTGCTGTTCCCTCAATCTGAAATACTCTCCCCCTTTTCAGACTCAATCCCTTACTTAGTCAAGGTTTCTGCTCACAGGTCACTTCCTCAAAACAGTCTTCCCAGCCCGCCGATCTAACATGGGAATCTCATCACCACTGTCTGTATATTAACCAGCGCTGTCTTCTTACTAGCTCCATCATCAGATGACTGATTACTTTCTTTTCGCTTATGGTTTTGGTTTTAATGTCCCATAAGAAAATAAGCTCCTTGGGTTCAGGGAACTTAGGCCTCTGGTGGAGTGTCTAGGCTAATGCAGCCACAGAGTAACTTGTCAGATGTTGAACAGGGAATCTTGTATTCTTCCCAACCTTTGACTGACTGCTGACCCTTTGACTGGATGTGGCAGGGACACAGCCATGCCAACACTGTCCAAGATCCTCAGACACTGGACTGGCAGTTCAATAGAAATACTGAGCTACTTATTTTGCCTTGCAATCACTTTGTAATTATTTTCTAAGGTCTCAAAGATTTGAGAATATGGGATCTCTCAATATTCAAGGGGGCAAATTTCAAGGCTAAAGGAAATTTGGAGAGTTTGAGAAAGAATCTAATTCCTCAAATATTTGTTTCTTCTTTTGTCAATCTGTCTTTTCTCATTAGTCATAGGAAAATCTCTTTTTTAAAGTCCTCACTAGAGGACATTTTTTCCATTGCTTTTAGAGAGCGAGGGAGGGGGGAGGGGGAGAGAGAGAGAAGAAAACATCGATGCAAGAGAATAGCATTGATTGGTTGCTTCCTCATGTGCATGGGAGATGATATGTGTCCAGATCAGGGGCCACATGCACCTGTGCCTGGGCTGGGGACAAACCTGCAGCACTTCGGTTATGGGATGATACTCCAACTAGCTGAGCCACACCAGTCAGGGCTCACAGGAATATCTTTTAGTTAAATAGACAATATTTTGGCCAATGACCTTGAACAAACAGTCACCAGTACTCAGGTCACATGTTTGCCTTTAACCTTTTCTTCTGTCCAACACAGCTGAGGGCTGTGACAGTACACGCATTGCACTGGCTCACAGTGCAGTGACTAAATAGGCCTAATGAGGAGGTTGGTATTGGTGGAAGCCAGCCTCTGAGATAGCCCCAAGGATTCCCACCATCTGGTATTCATTCTTTGTGTAGTCCCCACCAACACTGGGTCAGGGCTGGTCTTTGTGAGCTATAAATATGGCAGAAGGACTTGTATGTGATTTCCAAAGTTAGGTCACATAAGACTTGGATCAATTAGTGGGAAGCCAGCTGTCCTCTTATGAGACACTTAAGCAAACCCATGGAGAGTTCCTCACTATGAGGGACTGAGGCCTTCTGCCAAAAGCCATGTGAGCGAGCCATCTTGGAAGGAAGCCTCAAGCCCAGCTCAAGCCCTAGCCTCACACAGTAACTTCAATCTCCTAAGAGATTCTAGCCAGAACTACCCAGCTAAGCCACAGAAAATGTGTGAAACAATAAATTTAACACTGTTGTTTAAGACATTAACTTTTGAGTTAACTAAAGAGTATCTGAATTTATAAGGGAAAACGGGTCTCATCTCTCTAGTATGAACTTCCCTCCTACAGGAAAACATACCATGTGGGAGTCACCACTGCAGACCTATTAATGAAGAGAGCTGAGGTCCAATGTTCACACAGGCAGCCAGCTGAAGATAATACCAAATCTACAATCAGGATGCAGAAGTACAAAGAATCCAGAATTCCAAAATTCCTGGGCTCTACTTGGCCTGTTAGAGAATCCTGCAGCCCTCCCCACTCTAAGGTGGACTGTTAATGAAGTTTTGGCCACTAAGAAGAGGGTTTGATGGCAGCCAGGCAGGTAACAACACATGCACAGCAGTTTGTTTGATGTCCGTGGCAAAGTGGAAAGGCGCAGAATTTCTGAGCTCCAGATAACCACTGCTATATAGGAATGTTGTTTGAGCTTCTGATTTAGGGTAAGTTAGAAAAAATATTTAATGGGAAAATTCCAGATTTTTTAACCTCTGCAGCTAACACCACCACAAAATGTTAAAACACTGTGCAAACAAGAGTCTCTAGCCTACAGACAAACCATCAGTTTGCAGTCTCTACTGGAGTTTATTTCTTGCTTCCCTCATTCTTCTACCATAAATCTCAAGATTCCTATTTCCAAAGAATTTCATTTCCTAAACCTTTTCTCACATATTCCTGGACAATTTCATATTTTTTAATAAAACATTACTGACTTGCTTGTATCAAAATTTTCAGGATGGCTATTAGAAAACACTGCCCCTTTTTTTCATAAATGCAATAAGTAATGTGATAATACAGAAGTGAAAGAACAGTGCCCTGCAGGTGTGAAGAAAACTACACTGGGGGAAAAAGGCATAGGGCAGTGAAGAATAACAAATGACTCAGTCCCAAAGAGGACAAAAGGTAAGCCTGACTAGAAGGCCTCAGCAAAAGACAACTTTAAAATCCATGCTTCCCTTCCCAACACATCAAGACCCATGAAAAGCAAAAAGTATGAGGAAATTAGAGTACTCCCTGATCCCCTTCCCACATCTGTAATTATAAAGTCAGTAAAAAATAATTGTACAAATTCCTCCTCAGAGTGGAGAGAGGAACCTGGAGGTGTTCAGAATGGAGGAGATCGAGCTTCACCCATTCTTCTCAGCAGGTGCAGCTACCTTGACCATCACAAGAGAAGTAGATCCCTGTTCAGAGGCCCTACTGGTGTGAAGAGCAATCAGTACATTTTTCGTTGGCTGTAATCTTTAATTCATCTGGTGCACATGGAATATTATAGTGTTAAGATATGACCACGCTAAATGCAATTCACTTGGAAACGCATGAGGAAATTGATAATCGCCAGTCTCTACTTTTCCATCACTGTTGAAAATTCTCCATGTCACATAATTTCAATTTTTTTTGTGCGGGTCTGACTGAGATCTCAGAAGTGATAACCCACAACCAATATCATAATATGGATTATTAGGACAATGCTGCAAGAGTAAATATAATTTTGAGCACAACATGTCATATTCTATATACATACATATTTTAACTTAATCCTCCCATATAAACTGAGTGGTAAGTATTTCAACTTTATATAAGAAATTCAGAAGTGAGCCAACTTAGACAAGGTCACAGTGTGGTTAATGATGGTGTTTGAATCTGGGTTTATCTGACTCCAGAGTCTTAACAACTAAGCTTAATCTTCTCATCAATTCCTCAAGCTAAAGATTAAAGGCAACCCCAAGCTTTTCCCCAACTAATCAACATGCTTTTATTATTACTATTATTAAAATATGTAGAAATATGATTATTAATCATCAGTGTTGATAAAACAAAGATCAGTAAACTTCACACCTAGGTGGGACAGGTATGAGAAGCACACGTATGAAAAGGACTTAGAAACAAGAAAGGAAGTTCAAGGATTTGGCTTTTACAAAGTTAACAGGAAGCCAGGGTATGCCAGTCTCAGCCCAGAGAGAGAAGGGAAGAACATGGAGCCCCTTGGGACACTAGTGAAGTATCAGTGGAAATTCAAGGTCACGTTCCTCCCCCTCAGATTGAGGAAAAGAGGAGGCTGGTCTGTGGGACCAAAGCAAACCTTCGATAGAAACTTTCAGAGGAAATGATTTAAGCTTTTTTTTGATGAGAAGCATATTTTTCAAATGCTCTCTTTAAGTTCTTATTTCCATTTCAAGTTTACACAAATAAAAATAATCATGTTTTCAACAGGTCTTGGGTTCACTGTGGAGGAGGGAGTCTGGCTTCATTTTCTTCAGTGAAGCTTCCAGGTCTTGGAGGTTTCCTCTTATTTGGAGGGAAAATTGAAGCTCCAGGCAGACATGTCCTGGAGATTACTGGCTAGTGTCCTGCCCTGACTAAAATGCAGTAAAAGCAGCATGGAGAACATGCCATAAGTAGAAGGAGTCAGAGTCACATTTTGGAGATGTCTGAAGAATCCACATTAGGAAACACCTTTCATCTTTCACCAGGAGAAAATACATACCAAAATGTTTTAAAAGCAAAAGAACATTCTAGAATAGCATTGTTAATTACAACCTTCTACGATGGTGGAAGTGTTCTCTACTTGCACTGGCCAAAATAGCAGCTAGCCACTGGCCACATGGCTATTTAAATTAATGTAAAACAAATACAATTTAAAAGTTCAGTTCTTCTGTTGCACTAGTCACATTTCAAATGCTCTGTTTTTTTTATGTTTCCATTGTTCAATATATTCACATCAATTAGAGCACTTATTACTTCATATTATTAATTCCCTCTGTGCAGTTTCAACTGTGATATAAGGACTAAGAGATACTCACTTCTGTACTGCAGTATTAAGTAGGGTCCAATACACAACAGGTACACAAAAAATGGTAATATGAATGGATGGGTAAATGAGTCACTCAATCCTCTAGCCTATCTTAACATTTACTTCCTAGAGGCCTTGCAGCCAATTGGAATTGCTATATCATTACCACCAAATTTTAATATCAAATGAATCCTGGATCTCGATCAAGTTAATTATATTAATGATAAAATGATAAAGAACAGATCTTGTTGATGATGACTATAATAAAGACCAAGAATCTTCTCATGAGAATGCTGTGGTCTTGGATCCCAATGACTTCATTTTCCATCAGTCTCCCTTGAAGTCTTGTGTTGTTTTTTTCTAACACTAGATACAAAATTGTTTTCTTTTTCATCTATTTTTCTCTATAAAATGAGTAAATTGTTAGCTGTCCAAACTTCTCTTCACAGAGATGTCCTGAAGATCAAACCCAAACTTTTAAATCAGGAATCAGCAAACTTTTTCTGTAAAGGCTAGATAGTAAGTAATTTAGAGTTCTGTGAGATAACAACTACTGAAATCTACTGCAAGCAGCCACAGCCAGCAAAATAGATGAGTGTGGCTCTGTTCCAGTAGTGAACACCAGAATCTTCATTTGATACAATTTCCATTTTTCATGAAATATTCTTCTTCTGATTTTTTAATCACTTAAAAATGTATATGGCTTGTAGTTTCTACAAAATCAAGCTACGGCATTTGGCCCACAGGCTAGCGTTTGCCACCCTCTGTTCTATAGCCTGTTCCCAGTTCATACACTTCATACAAAAGTTCAAGGTCCTGAAGTCATAGAGCTATCCTGACACTAATGGAAACTAACCTCTCATCATAGACAGTGAGATGCTCAAGAGCTGTATAGTCTGACAGCTCCAGGGGACGATTGGGAGCCAGAGCAGGGAAGTGCCGGTGTCAAAGTGGAGTGGGGTGGAAAGAGGGGAAATTGCACCCTGCAGGGGGAGCACAGCTTGTCCACTCTCCCTGGCAACAGTTCTAACTGTTATCCTCAGCTGAGCAGACAGATGAGGGCTCAGCTGGTCTCAGAATCCTTTTATAAACCAGTTTTGTCCAGACTTCTATTAGTCAAAGTCCTGATCTACATCAGGGTTTCTGCAAGCCCATTCTTTATGCCTTTGATCTGCAGTTACAGTATCTTCAATTAAGCATTAATATATTGTGCATGGACTGACACTGTGTCACACAGAATGGTAAGGCTCCAGGAATACATTCCAAAGCCAGTATTTTAAATAGAGCTGTGTAGGCAGTGAAATATTTATTTTCAAATTCATTTGTGTACATTTTAAAAATTACTGCTCTCTAAATTTCCTTTGAAATGTCTGACCTGCTGTTCATAAGTCAAAAAATATAATCTTTTTTGTAGAACTCCAATTGGTAAATTGTACTAAAAGAAAAGTCAGATTGGCTACCTCTGTTAGATGATGGGTATTCAGAGCTCATACAACTGGTGTTGTCTTAAAAAAAAAATCCCCAAATGCATATGGATCTCATGGGTTATGCTACTATAAAACTGTTTTGCCTTCATCAACTAGAAGTCCAAAAAATTCCTAAAGACAAGCAAGGTTAAGAGCCTTCTACAAAAATAGAAAGAAGTCAAATAAGACATGGATATGATAATACAGGTGGAGGTATACAACACCCAGTTTGTCTTTCTGGTTCCACATGAGTAGTTTTTATTTGCTGTATTTTGTAAAATGAGCAGAGCAGATATTTGTTTAGAAAACACTGAGAAAAGAAAGGCCCCTGGTAAATATAAATTCTACATTTTAAAGATTTTGTCTACTTATTTCTAGAGAGAGGGAGAGAGAGCGAGAACGAAAAACACTGGAGCACACTCCCTGACAAGAGATCACACCTACAATGCAAGCATATTCCCAGACTGGGAATCGAACCAGTGACCTTTTGCTTTGCAGTATGATGCACAACTGAGTCACACTGGTCAGGGCTAGGCTCTACATTTTAAGTAACATTACAGTTCCTGAATAAGGTAGGACCCAAACTCTTAAAACCAGAAGTGACACTGAGGTGTGGGCCAGTTTCAACACCTGAAACATATCCAAATGAATCTGATAGGAAATCAAGGTCATGATCTCATAAGACTTACAATATTTCCAATTTGGGGTTGGCTGGGAAGTACCATAAAATAGGTCCATATTATAAAAATGTGGCTTATAGGCAGGTTCATTCCAAAGCAGAAATTCGTAATTGTATAGAGAAAAAGATATAAGCTGCATATTTGAAACACCAGATAGACCTTCAGTATGTTACCAACTAGATTATTCTTCTTTGTCTTCACTCCCAGGACTTTTCAAGTGGACTCCAAGGTTAAAAGGGTGGGTGGTCTATCTAACTTTTGCATAGTGCATGTAGCCTCCTGTCTGGTGCTACCTCCTGGGAAAATTACCCAAGGCCAAAAGCCAAGACTCCTGGCCAGGGATTCCCTAACATGTTCTAATGACCATGGTTCACTCACATTGGTTGAGATGAAGTTGTAGAGTTCATGTCTACTACCATAGAAGGCACTGGGGAACAAAGAAATGAGGGAAAACAGAATGAAAGAGACACTGAGCTTTCAAGTTAGAAAGGAACATGGCTGTCACCTTGACAAGTGGTATTCACCTACAGAAGGTCAAAAAAGCACTTATGAAGGCTTTTCAACACATCTACACTTGGCCCATACCCCAAGATTCTTGTCCAGTAAGTAGACAGAGTTCAGGAATCTACCAGTGATTTTAAAAGCTTTGAGACCTGGATCTTGATGATGATAAAATTTTTGTTAATTCTGATGTGCTTTCATGGTTGAGAAACTGAGCAATCCTTTGTAGGTATGAAACTGAGGCTTACAGAGGCAAGTCACTGTGCCAAAGTCACACATGCTCGGATTCAAGACCCAAGCAATGAAGGAAAACTGCACAGGCTCCAAGCAGAAGGGCTCAAGGAGGAACGATTCACACTGTGGATGTCCTAGATCTAACTATTGACAAAGCATCTATATGGGGCAAAAGTAGGCTTACAGTTGTAATTATTATATTATTTTCCATACAGACAACTTTGAACCTACTTTTGCCTACCCTGTAGCTCTATAGGCAATTTTTCTGGCAGATGGCAGGAAAGTGTTTTAATGTAACAAAGTCAGGTTACCAACTAAATTATTATGAAAATACTCTGACATATTAGAATCAGCTGTCTTGAAAAGATGCTTTCTTCAATTTCACACAAGTATGAGGTAGGGGTTAGCTAAGGCCATGCCAGCTAAGTCTGTTTTTTGACTCTCGAAAAATTACTACTTTTGTCATTATACCTACCATAATGTGTAGAAAGATGTCAGACCAAAATATAGAAAGGAAAGAAAGCTGGGTGGTGGGTGGCACCTCTGTGCAAATTCAAAAGGCACTTCTTTTTCCAACAAGACACTACCACAGTCCCAGGCCAGGGTGCAAGGCTAGGTCAGCTAAATTTCAGTTCTCTCTAGCCCCTAATTCAGGCAACTTTATTCAATGAACAACCTGCAGGACCATATCCACTCTTCAAAAGCGGAGGTCAGCGAACTATAGCCCAAATCTGGTCTGTTGCCTACATTTGTATGATCTGTGAGCTAAGAATTGTTTTTACATTTTAAATGGGAATAAAAACAAAAGAACATATCATGATCAGTGAAAATGATATGAGTTTCAAGTTCCTGTGTCCACAAGTGGATTCTGATTGAGACAGAGCCTGCTCACTCATGTATGCCTTCAGGAGAACAGCAGAGCAAGCATCCCTGGAGATAGCCACATAACCAAGAATATTCACCCTCTGGCCCTTACAGAGGTTTGCTGACCCCTGGTCTAAAGGAAGAAAAGAGTTAACTATTAAGACAAATTCCTTTTGTAGATTCAATGAAAAATTCCAAGCAAATGTGGCAGGTGAAATAGTTTCTTTATATATACAAACTTGAAACCTAGAAAACGATGGAGGAAGGTCAACTTCATTACCTAGCCACCTTGCCAGTACCTTTATATGTCATCAATCAGTATGTGCCTTGCATGACTTGCAAGGGCTCATTATAAATTACAGCACACAGGCCCCTGACACGATCCAGGGACTGTAACAGGACTCTGATGACGTAATGTGATAAAGGAGATTTCTCTGTATAGCTCTATATGGCACAGAACTGGAGAATTTCCAAGAAACTTAATTTCCAGAGTGCCACCTATGACTACTCAAGGTAATTCCTTCTACCCAAGCACCAGGCATCCTTGAAGAAAACATTATCTTTTCTGGAAATGCTTGTCATTGAGTGTCATCCTCAAAAATATAAATTTGTAGCTATTTTTACCAATGAGACAGACTAAATTCAGGATGTAGATTTTCCAATTAGACTCTTTTTAAACATCTGTTGGGAGGCTGCATTTAACATTAGTTATTTGAGCAAAGCACAATTTGATTAGACTGTCTGAAACTAAGCCAAAGTCTGAAAAATAATAGCTCAATTAAATTCTGTTTTGCTTTCATTTGTCTTGGATTTTCCTGAGTGAGATACTGTTGCAAATAATCAAGTAAGTCAATTCATTTCAAAATGAGAGATTTAAGTACATTTTCCATCTTCCTTCTAAGTTTATTTAATAATCTTCTCCATCTTCACTATTCTTTATTGAGCTTTAATCTTGACACCAAATACATTTCTATATTTATCTTTAGTCTACTTTAATTTTCAATTCTTATGAATTAAAGTTCTATGCCACTGATATTATACCTTAAATTGATCAGCAAACGTACAAGGCAAATGCAGAACATTACGCAGTCAAACTGCACTGCAGTTTTCTGATTTTCACTCCATACTTGGCAAGATTCATTTCATTGACCCCACGAAAGGTTTAGGCAGGACTGACACTGGATTCTTTCAATGCCATGTTTATGTTCTTGAAATGTTCCAAGAGGTTTGTGAACCTGAGTCCAGTTTGCAGCTTCTTCAACTAAAACAGTATCAATTTTCCTTTATTTTAGGGCCAGATTTTTCACTCATTCACTCACTTATCACTCATTCAGTAACTCATTTTTGAAAGAAATACCTTCGTACTGTCTACTTTGTGCTAGGGGAGCAGAATGCCACAGTTCAAGATTGTAGATTAGGGAACAGTCCCTTGACTGTTAAAATAATATAACATTAATTCTCATAAAATTCTGGGAAGACCAGGACAAAAGAAAACCTACAATGGAATTTTCAGAATACCATGACCTTTATTTGTACCAGAATTGACAGATTCAGGGAAATAACACTCCATCAATAGAATGCTGATAACAGGAGTAGCAGGGAGGGATGATGACAGCAGCTAACATTTATTAAGTATATGCCATATGCCAGGTATCATTTAGGCTGCCGATACCTAGTTCCATCAGCTGGTCTTCACTACAACGTACTGGGGTCACCCCTTTAACAGATGAGGAGCCTAATGTCTTCCCTTCAAGAGTGTTCAATCACAAGACAACTGCAAGCAAAAGGACAGTCTTGTTATGCTGCTAAAACATATATTAGACATTTAATAGACAGTCCTTTCCTTTTTTAAAATACACTTTATCGATTTTGTTATTACAGTTGACCAAAATTTTCCCCCTTGGACCCCCTCCATCCAGTACTCTTAGTTCATGTCCATGGGTCATGTATTTAAGTTCTTGGGCTACTCCATTTCCCCTACTGTTCTTAACATCCCCCTGTTTATTTTTTACCTACCCATTTGTGCTTCTTAATCCCTGCACCTTTTCCCACATTCTCCCCCTTCTCTATCCCAGCCGATAACCCTCCAAATGATCTCCATATCTATGATTCCATTTCTGTTTTGCTTGTTTGCTTTGTTCGTATGGATTCACTTGTTGATAGTTGTGAGTTTGTTGCCCTTTTAAAGTTCACAGTTTTGATCTTCTTTTTCTTATATGGTTCCCTTTAACATTTCATATAATAATGACTTGGTGATGGTGAACTCCTTTAGCTTTACCTTGTGTGGGAAGCACTTTATTTTCCCTCCCAATCTAAATGATGGCTCTGCTGGATAGAGTAATCTAGGTTGTAGGTCCATGCTTTTCATCACTTTGAGGAAGTGCCTTCTGGCTTGCAAAAGTCCCTTCTGGCTTGCAAAGTGTCTTTTGAGAAATCAGCTGACAGTCTTATGGGCATTCCTTGGTAGGTAACTAACTTCTTTTCTCTTGCTGCTTTTAAGATTCTCTCTTTATCTTTAACCCTTGATATTTTAATTATGACGTGTCTTGGTGTGGTCCTCTTTGGATCCAACTTGTTTGGGACATTCTGTGCTTCCTGGACTTGTATGTCTGTTTACTTCAACAATTAGGAAAGTTTTCTTTCATTATTTTTTCAAATAAGTTTTCAATTTCTTGTTCTTCCTCTTCTCCTTCTGGCACCTCTGTGATTCGGATGTTGGCATGTTTGGAGATGTCCCAGAGGCTGCTTGTTCTAATCTTCTTTGTTTTTTTTAAGTACTCTTTTGTTCTTGCTGTTCGGGTTGAATGCTTTTTTCTTCTTTATGTTCTCAAATCATTGATTTGAGCTTCAGCTCCACACCCCCCACCATTGATGGTTCCCTGTGGATTTTTCTTTATTTCATTTAATGCAACCTTCATCTCTGCCTGAGTTTTTTTAATGCTATTGCCATACCCAGTGATTTCTTTGAGCATCTGTTAAACAGTATTTTAAATTTTGCATCTGACAGGTTGCTTATCTCCATTTCATTTAGTTTTTTTCCTGAAGTTTTGTTCTGTTCTTTCATTTGGGCAATATTTCTCTGTCTCCTCATTTTGCAGCCTCCCTGGTTTGTTTCTGTATATTCGGTAGAGCTGCTTTGACTCTCTGTCTTAGTAGCATGGCCTGTTCTAGAAAAGGCATCTGTAAACTGTGTGGGGCAGAGCCTTAGGTAGTCACCAGGGCAGGGCAACCCATTTAACACTTTGTGGCTCTGTGTGGGGAAGGGCTCAGATGAGGGACAGTGCTGCTAACTAGCCTCTATAGATGGCCCAAGAGGAAGCTATCTCCCTAGCACTCACGCCCGTGCCAGTCACTTTACTTTCTCCCTTTCTTCCCAAGTGCCACTTGTGCCCTTCTAGCTGTTGCCCTGGTGCTGAATCTCATAGGGGATGGGTCTGTGTGAGTCCTAAGTCCTTTGTGGGTCTTTTAAGAGAAGGCTCTTGAGAATCCTGCAGTTTCTTCTACCACCCCAACTCCCACTAGTTTTTGTAACCAGAAGTTATGGGGACTTATCTTCCTGGTGCTGGAATTCTGGGCTGGGTGGTCTCATCTGGGGCTAGAATTGCTCACTCCCAAGGTATCCTTCCTTAATTTCATCTACCACACATGAATGCAGGACCGCCCATTCCACAACCTCTCTGTGCCTCTGTATCTCTGGATCTCTTACCCATCTGGATAAATGTGGCTTCTTTAAATCCTAGGTGTCAGACTTCTGTACAGCTAGATTTTTCTGACAAATTTGGGTATATTTGTTTTGTAGTTTAGCTGTAAATTTTGCTGTAGTTGTATAAGGAGGTGAAGTGGGTTTACCTATACCTCCATCTTGGCCGGACGTCTCAGTCCGTCATTTTCCTTTTAAAAGGAGTTACTATAGCCCTGGCCAGGTTGCTCAGCTGGCTGGAGCATCATCCTGATAACACCAAGGTTGAATATTCAATGCAACCAATAAATGCATAAATAGGTGGAACAACAAATCATAGTTTCTCTCCCTTCCTCTCTCTAACATCAATAAATTTTAAATATTGTTTTAAAAAAGATATATTAAAAATAAAAGGAGTTTATATGATTGTGAGAATCAACTTTTCTGAGAATTTATTGTGTCCTAGGCACGTGCAAGTACTTTTCATTTAATCATTTAACCTTCACAATCATCTTCAAGGAGTGAGGTAATCAGTCAGGTTCTCTACGTGAGAAAATGAAAATACAGACAAGTAAAGGAGGTGCTAGGACTTGAACCTGGCAGCCTGATATTGAGGGCCACACTATTAACCATGATGTACCTTGTCTCATATTCTGGTACATAATCTCAGAAACTCTAACGTCTTTGTTGAGTTTGTGTGGGGACCCATTGCATAAGAATCTGTGACTTTAAGGAAAAATTCCTTCTCATGTTTGACCATGAAGAGATACAGTGTCATGATAAGAACACAATTAGATCAGTCTTGAATAAGGATGTAGGGAAAACCACAAAGTACACATTTTAATAGTTACCATAAGATCTATTATGTTTCCCAGGAAAAATAATCCCAAGTACTTCTCTACTTTGGTATGTGGTCAGCACAGGCATGTCAGATCAATCTGCCAAGTTTGGTAAAGAGAAGGCCACGTTCCACACTGCTACATCCAGTGCCCATGGGTGACACAGGTAGCTCATCAGGGGAGCAGAGCCCCTTTTGTAGAATCCTTCAAAGAACACAGTGGGCAGAGCCACTTCTGACACAGACCAAATAAAACCTCTGAGTAGTTTGGATTCAAGAATCTTCTTCTAAAATAAATAACAATCCCTTTATGTGATGAAATAAAGAACAAAAGCAAACACAATTTCATCCGTATCTTATTAAAAGTGGCTTCATTAGGTGTGACGAAGCAGCTCTCCAGCAAGAAAACAAGGCAGTGCCTGGCCTGCAGGTGCTGCAGCCACAGGAGGTCAGAAGGAAGCCTGCAGGGCATATAAGAGATACCAGTGAAAAAGAACAAGGGATAACATGGCAGAGAATTTAGATATGGGGAGACACAGCATATCACATGGCTCTTGGTTTCCTTCTGAGGAAAACAGAGAGATAATTCTCTGAATTAAACTCAAACAATTTAATCACTAGACTTCTGTCTAAATGGCAGGTGACAGAACAAGCAATATTTGCAATCCTGAATTGTGGGGACTTGGTATTGTAGGTAAGAGTAGACCACTGAAAGTTTTTGAATAGCACAGTGACATGGCATTCAGGGAAAGACTAGAAGATATGCATGAAGACTACAACATGAGCTGAGGGGAGGGGGGCAGGTTATATTTGTTTGACAAGATCTAGGCATCTGCCAACTGAAGGTTTGGAGTCTGGGACAAGGCAGCATCAGAGGAAAAAACGCGGAGAAAGGAATAGATAGAAGATACTCAGCAGAAGGGAAATGGCAGACCTGAGAACAGATAATGTGGTGGGGATGAAGAAAATGAGTAAATTCGTAAGTCCACAATGAATCATGACTCTGACTAGTAGGGCATGGTGATAAACATGATCAGCTGGATTAGAGAGAAGGGAAATTGCGGTGATGCTGAGCTAAGAGAGACATGCACAGACAGTTAGGAGGGTACAAGCAGGCTGGGAGTCATCGGTATAGAGGTAACAGGACAAGGAAAGAGGACAGAAGTGCCATCCAGCTAAGATCAAAGGAACTAAAATCTGGGATGGGAATGAATTTGTGTTCCAGGAGAGAACTAGGAAGCAGAAAGAGAATGCCATGGAGACCAGGAAGGAACTCAATGTAAGGAGTTTAAAGAAGGAGATTTCCAAAAAGATGAGGTAGCCAAAAGATGCATCGGCTACTAGAAGGTCAGACAGCTTGAGGTGAGGTTGGGACATGGCCACTGAATTTAGTGACAAAATAATTCAAGAAAATGATGAGGAGAAAAGCTAGATTTAGGGGAGGTTAGGAAGGAAAGTGGTTGGTTAAAACAAACAAAAAAAATTGAAGCAGCAGACAGAACATTCAGGTTCTAAATGTTTGGAGGAACATAGTTGGGGAGCACTGAGTCATCTAAGGTTTCTGAACTACCCATGTAAAACCCACATTTTACCACAAACATCAATAAATGCTGGGCTCTGTCTGCTTGCATGTTTACCAATTTTCCTCAATGGAATGTAATGTGAAAGGACAAGGCCTGGTGCTCTTTGCTCAATTGTCCTGGCATCTCTAAGTTCTACTGCTTAAGTAGTTACAAATCTGTACTTTTGATGAAGGGGAAAGTTATGACTAGAGGGCAGCAGTGCTGGACCCTTTGGAGATGACACATATTCGGTCTCTGCAATTTACTGGGCAATAATGTGAAACTCAAACAATCACAACAGCAAGGCGGCTGAAGTCCACCAAAAGTTCAAAATGGGATATGTTCTCTTTAAAATTTTGAGAGCGACTAAATATGACAACCATCTGATGTATGAAAATTATTCACAACTGAAAACAGACAGTCTGGAAATAGCTGGGATGACTTCATTTAGACAGAATTACCCAAATCTGTTTCTAATATACACAGTACACATAATAAATTTTTACAATATGACAAGGAAAACAAACTTAATAAAAGTTCCCAATCTTTTGTTACACAAGCATGCTATATCCATGCTATGTTTATAATAGTTTGCTCATGATATCACAGCTCAGTAACAAAGGCCCAGGCAATACAAAAACAGTTACTAGGCATGACATCAACTCACAACTACCGTAATTACATTGGTACACAAATTTCCCAAACTGTACATTTTCCAAACTGCTTCTCAATTTCAACGGCTGCCTTTAGACAATTACTTGCAGTTGTGTGCAGGCTTTGAGTAATACCCGTCTTTCTTCTCTTTCCCAAGCGTCATTTCCCTTTAGAAAGTGCATATTTCAATTACAAGCACTATTTTTCAAATATGCCCACAAACACATGTCTAAATTAGGAGACAGTGCAGTCTAGTGGTCAGCAACAACCATTAGGCACCAGCAGCTCTGCTGCCGTTCCCTTCAGTCCCTGTTTGCTATGCCTGGCAGTGGCCCAGTGGGAGGCAGTAGAATGCAATGGAGAAGAGCACAGATGCTTGAGTGCGAGTTTTTGAAATCCCAGCTGGGCCACTCACCAGCTCTTTGGCCCTGGGCAAGTTAACTTCTCTATACCCCACTTTCCTCATCTGCAAAATGGGAATAATAATAGAGCTTATCCCCATGTGGTTGTGGTACAGTAGTTGGCTCCTATAAAGTACACTTTCATTTCTTGTTTTTTAATACTGTTACCATTATATTTTCAGGACTCAGTTTCCTGTTTGAAAACCTGTCTTATATTATCCTGATCTGTACTGAATTGTGTAATTTTCTAATGTTAGGGTAAGAGTTTCATCTTGGCCATATTACTTGGATATAGTGAGGTTTAATTAATAAAATTTTGATGAATTAATGAATTAAATCCATAGGCTTTCCAACACCCAATAGTTACAAAAGCGAATAATACTATTTCACAGAAACTGATTTTCATACTATTTCTCTAATGGCTTGCTTGCATGTTCCTGCAGCTATGTTGATAAATACCTCCAGCCCAATTAAAATAATAAGTGTAGGAAAAAAATACTGGCTTGTGATTTCAGAAGCACATTTCTCTAAGGACCAAGCTTTTTACCCTGTCCCATAAGCAAGACCTCCATCTCACAGTGTTCCTGATGAGGCAGACTGCCAGGGAAGCAAGACTCCCTCATCGTCACTTCTGGTGCATGGTGCTTGCACCAAATGCTGTTGTTCTAGGCTTCAGGAAATTTTCTAACCACTGGACAGGATCCAATGCTGTGTGCTAATGAGTTTCAGATTGGAGGACTTCACTATGCTTGTGTCAGGAAAGGGACACGGCTTATGGTGAGGTGGGGGCAGGGAAGAAAAGACACAAAAAAGGGAAGAAAAAACAGTAGTTAAAATATGCTGGCTACTCAAATTGACAAGGAACGTGACCTCTGCACTTCATCGAAATTCCTGCAGACTTACAAAATAAAGGAGTTTGCTTTTATCACACACTGTGAGACTCGTGGAAAAATGGAAAACACTACATCACTTGACCTTGCCATGCCCTCTTTCAACCACAGACGAATATTGTGTACAAAAATTCTAAATCAACTTAAGATGTTAAAAAAAAAAGCTTTAATTTTCTGCATTAGACTTGATGATTACTATTTTAGTTCTTGAGATTTTACTTGGAAAGTTCACACAGGAAAAGGACTCACAATTCTAGGCAAAACATTTTTGTCACTTGGGAATAATGCTACAGTGGCCTCTGGGGCTGTACCCCTATACTCCTTGGAAAAGAATGAGCAACCCTCACTTCCCCAGGTTTGAAAGCCACCCAAGGCTGACTCATGACTATCTGCTTACATTAACAGAACATTAAAACCCATTTTAAACAACTTAAGGAAACTCAAGCCATCTTGGCTTCATGATTCACTTCTCTGGGACGCTTTTTCTCTCTTCAATGTAACCGACAGGCTTGATATCAAGACTTCTCATCATGCTATCATAGTCTATCAAAGAAGAACCCCTTCTCAGAAGAGTAACTCACAGGACTTTTGAGTAATGAGATTACATTTCAGTTTTTTTCCACACTTAGTACTGGTGACTTTAAAAATCCAATACTTTCACATCCTCGAACTGTCATCAACATTTTTTTCAGACAATGTCAATAAAATTGATTGCTTGCAGTTCTGAATTCTGCTCTGCATATGGAAACAATATAATTTGTTTTAAAGTATTTTCACTGGGGGTAGAAGGAGAAACAGAACCTCAGGAAGCCTATCCACAACATTGGGGCGGGTAGAGAACACACCTGAAGCAAAGTAAATGGCATGAATATTATGGTCTGCTGGCAACTTTGACAAAAAAATTCTCGAAGTATAAACCCTAAAACCTACTGCAATGCTGACTGGTATGTCTTCCTGTCAGATATGAATGATGTCTCTGGAACATTAATACATTCATTAAATTCTAACTCCCTGTACTTAAAATATTCTGTAAGTTGGGCTCAGAGGCATCTTGACAGCTTTGTTGTAATCATATATGTGAGGCCCCCAGACTACACAGTTGTTGAGATGCCTCATACCCACAGCCAATCTGTTGCTTTTACAAGTTTAATCTAGGTATTAAGGAGCTGATTGTGGAACCACATTGATTTGACATCTTCAGCTCAGTTGTATACCATAGAAACCACTATGGGTGGTGATAGACTCCCATGATGCCCAGCAACCATACATCCCTGTAACTCCCTAAGCTGAAAGACTATAAAATACAGCTTTTTTGTTGTTTTTTTTTTCCCTTCCCAAAGCACAAGTGGATGACCAGCAAGGGTCCAACAGTGTTTTTCCTAATTACCTTCTATTTTTCACTCTTGATCCTGTGGCTCTCATAATTAGTTACCTGGGGCTGCAATCCAATTTAAAGTGATGACAAGAAAGTGATCCATGAAAAAGTAATAAGTTAAATCCAATTTCAGCCTTCCTCTAATTAAATGCACATGGAACTAATGACTCCAACCCTAGCATTTCAGTGATAATGGTAATTAGCAAGGTGGGAGTCACTCTCTTTCTCAACACTAGAGGTGTAAACCACAAGGTAAAATGGTAGGAGCACTCTAATTACATGTGTCATTTTGTCAGCAATTTACACATTTTTGACCAGTTAAGGATGTCCATCTCACGTCCCTCCCCACTTCCTTGCCCCAACAATGATTATAACATACTTGTCTATGTTCCAACACATGGAAGCTCATAAGAGCACTTCAGACTTGAGAATATGAAATAATTTTTCTTTGCTATTGCTTACAGACAGGGTGACAATTAGGATAATTATGCAGATCTCAGACCCCTTAATTGAAATCCAGATACTAACAGTGGAATTGGTTTTGGTTGGCCTGGTTTTATTTTTGCTTATGATATGAAAAATATAATAATTTGATTATTTATGAAAAACATGGCACTTAGTAGTTGCTGAGTAAATCCACATTGAAGGAGAAGCAATTATTAACTTGACCATGGCATACTAGTTACCGATAGTCCTAAGACCTGGCTTCCCATCTTGGTGCTGCCACTGTCTGAATGCTCTGAAGCAAGTCACTTAACCTCTCTCAGTTTCATTATCCTTCATCTACAGAATGATTTAATACTTCTTTCTGCACCATAGAATAACTGTGAGGCTGGCCCACATTAAACACTTACTAACCATTAATTATCTGCATATGATGATGAAGACTTGCTTATATATAACATATTAGCATCATCCTTGTTTTTTTTAAAAGATTTTATCTATTTATTTTTAGAGAGAGGGGAAGGGGAGGAGAAAGAGAGGGAGAGAAACATCAATGTGTGGTTGCCTCTCACGTGCCCCCTACTGGGGATCTGGCCCACAACCCAGGCATGTGCCCTGACTTGGAATCGAATCTGCTACATTTTGGTTCACAGCCCACGCTCAATCCACTGAGCTACGCCAGCCAGGGCCATCCTTGCATTTTAATGCTTAGATACATGTAAGTAAGGTGAACATGTAATTAAATGTCCAAACTAGGATACTTTTGAGAGTGAGAATTATTAATAAATACACCCAACCAACAGACTGGGTCTGTCCTGGACAGACTAGGACACAGGGTATTATACAGAACTGCAGTTGAAATTGAAAAATGAGCTAACTCACTATATTACAACTGAACTAAGATTTTTGGAGGAAGGCAAGAGTAAAACATCATTTTAGAAAAAAATTTTTTGCCCTGGCTGGCGTAGCTCAGTGGATTGAGCGCGGGCTGGGAATCAAAGTGTCCCAGGTTCGATTCCCAGCCAGGGTACATTCCTGGGTTGCAGGCCATAAACCCCAGCAACCGCACATTGATGTTTCTCTCTCTCCCTCTCTCTATCACCCTCCCTTCCCTCTCTAAAAATAAATAAATAAAATATTTAAAAAAAATTTTTAAAGCAAGAGTATTTAACCTGAGTAAAAGATGGGCGGACTTCTTGAGGTCCGTGAAACCCTTGTAACTATTTGCAAAATTCTGTCTGTGCATGCTTTTCTGGGAGGGGGGGTTACTGCTCCTATCACATTTTTAATGATGTGTGTAATCTGGAAAACTTAATAACCATTTCTAAGGTATTGTTCCTACTTTATCGTTTCATCAAGACATTTTTTAGAGTTTTTTGGATTCTCCAAGATCAGGTGCTAACAAAATCTAAAAAGGTACTGAAATTTCAACACTTTGTATCAATTTTATGCCAAGTATGGTTAACTCCAGACATTTCAAAATTATTTGCTTCCCTGTCCATCCACTTTACTAATTCAGTGAATAGGGATATATTTTACGAGTCAGTGTTTCAAAACCATTCCATTTCACTGCCTACAACAAAAATTGTACTTTCCTTTAAAGGTTTCCTCTTACCAATTTACTCTTTACTGAATGACATGAAAATGATGTGAGGTACTAAGATTCTATGTGGCATTAACAAAAAACAAAAATGCTACTAGTGCATGTTTTATATATCTGCAAATAAAAATGCTAAGAAATACCTGCTGACTGGTATCTGAGACTCCTCTGCTTACAGCAAGAGGTCTCCCTATAACCCTGCGCTTCCCAGCTGGACTAAAGGCTGACCTTTCCAGCTGGACTAAAGGCTGACCTTCCCAGGGGTTTCACTGTCCTTTGTTCCAGGGTATGGTCTCCTGTGTGAAGGGTTTGCACATGATATAACCTTGGAAGGGAGTGGATAGGCAGAAGGAAATCTATCAGATGACTGGTTTCAAATTCAAATTCTTTATTGATGGCCTGAAACTGTGGTCAGCTTCCCACAGTAAGCAGCACACAAGGTTGACTTTCTTTCCTAACTTCAATGCTGCCAGAATACACATGTATTTTTACTTTCTTAGGAGAAAATGTGTCATTTGACTTCCTTCCAGTTTATGTACTCATGCCAACAACTAAGATGCTTAAAGAACCAAAATGAATTACTACCCAGAAATGGTGGTCAAAGTTCCAAGAGTCGATCAATAAAATTGCTCATCTACTCACAAATTAATCTTCAGCTAGTAAAGTTCCACATTTTTGAGGTTATGAGCACACCTGCACTGTTAAGCATTTATTTCACTTGTTTAAGCAATCTTCAGAAGTATATAAATATTTATAAAAGTAAGCCTACTATTTTTACTTACATATAATTTTATTTTTGCAGCAAAACCTCGTTAATGTTTTACAACTCATAAGCATTCTGAAGGCAGGCTCTGTCCTTCCTCCATGGTTTCATATCTGTGAGCATCAGTAAGATGCCCCGCACGTTGTGGCTGTTCCAGAACTGTTCACCACGATGCATCTAATTAACTCAGATCATTCTAATTCTGAATTTATGATGAGGCCAATTTTCAATTTTCACTTGTATCATTCATAAAAAATTGGCAAAGCAAATTAAAGACTAAATAGGGGCTATTTAAGCTACTAAGTAGAATATTTTTAAAGAACTTCAGTAGCAATATCTACACTCAGTCAATCCTTTATACAAACCACAATGTCACCCAAAAATGTGGCCAGCTCAGATTTTGTTCAATATTCGTATCTGCAAAGAACATTATTCCTTTCTTTTTACTCCGATCTCCTTGAAATTAGTTCAAATTGGTGATGTTTGACTACATTCAGTAATCTCTGTCGAGCAATCACAGACAGCCTCTCTTAACTTTCCATTTTCTTTTGTTTGTGTCCCCAGCCTGTGAAGCTGGAGAGCACTGCCAAACATACCACAGGGAAGTGTGAGATTTGCTTAAAATATGAGTCCCAGTGTATTTGGGGATTTGAGCTGCTTTCTTTTTCCTCCAGCTATCAGCAGATCAAATCCTTCTTCCATGTGAAGCCTTCCATGTGGAAGGTCTGAAATTTGCTAAAATAGATCTCTCAGTAGTTATGAAGGCTAAGAAGATCAGAAATGAACACTGTTGAGATTTACTGTAGGATTTCCTGTTCATTCCAGAGCCATTCTGACTGAGATACATCAGTGAGGACAAGGCATGGCAGATATATTTACCTGTACAGGTTATACCTTCTGTGAATCACTGAACCTATATACATATTTTTATAACAATGTAACACGTGTGATCTAGGTTAGTAATTTCTGCTCTGTCTGTGGAAGGCCAGCCAACCTAATGAAGCTTAGAGAACCTGCATGACCACAACAGACTATTTTTGCTAACAAAACCTTGTTAGCACACATACATCAGACAACCAACTCTTTTTTCCCAATCAGTTCCTAAAGTTGGTCTAAATGTTCTTCTTGTCAAGTCTCCCACTGAAGGGGTAGGGAGAGACGCCAAACATCTTCTTTAACAAAACCAGCATTTAAGATGGCCCCCTTGTCCCACACTTTTTATAGAGACTGAAGTGCTCAGCAAAATGTGTTAGGTTGGTTTTGACACTGTCCTTGCCAAGAAAAATGAAGCTATATCATACTGTTATGGTAGCTAAAAGTATTATAACAGCAAGAAGAAGAGAGCCCTCAAAAGGAAATCCCCTGAAACTTTACTTCATATATTTAGCCCTAAAGGAACTTCATTCATCTTGGAAAAGAAGTTACCTAAAAATGCCATCTTTTTTTTAAGCAGGTATGAGGAAAAATAAGTTTAGTATAAAAAATTACAAATGATATTCAATACTGAACAGAGTGCATGGACTGTCTATGTGTGTACTTTTTAGAAAATCTCTAACCACAACTCTACTATGTATAAGATTTCTACCTTCAAATAATATATTGTCATTTTTCCAATGCACTTCCAATTTATCAGAGCACCTCTGATAAATTCAAGAGGACTTGCAGTATCTTTAAGGCTGTGGGAGCTCCAACAGGGAGGCAAAAAGAATGGACAGTCATTGGAACCACTGAGTGACAGGCTGGGTTAGCTCCTTGTATACATTAATAAATTACAATTTTAATTGTATCTCTGTCTGCAGGAGATGCCCCATACTTTAATATGTACCAACAATGGACTGTGTTCTGGAATCTGCAATGTGGCCTCCGCTGCTGACCTCTGAAACACTATTCCCAGTCTGACTATGGTAACTGTTCAGTTTGATCCTTTCAACTTATTTGAATCCTGACAAATAAGCTCACAGCTGAAAGGTCAACACAGGCATATTTCATCCTCCAGAGCTGTTCTTAAGACATCTGCACAACAAAGCACTTCTTAGAGCACCTGACATGGGACCTCACTGGCACTGTACCTCATTAAAAGTGTCCCCAGCATTCACAAACATTAAGAGGCGCATGGGTTCATGACGGTTTACCAAAGAAATGTTTTTGGAAGTGTTAGTAAAGAATGCACATTCAACTGTTGCAGTAAAGTATTACTATAGTATGGAACTGTCCCTTGACAGTGACAGTTTTCCAAGTGGATGTAGAAGAACTAGGACTTGTCGCCCAAGGTCAATATGATCTTTGCCAGACAATGTGGAACAGGTATTAGTTTACTTTGATTGAGAAAAGTCAAAACAATCTAGAATTTGGGTTAACCTTATGATCAAATTAATTAGCACCAAGTTATGCCCATAAGCAGTTCTTTACAGATTCTGTCCCAAAATGTGCAGTGTGAGAAACTCATACTAGCCTCCCATGTTGGAGGACATCCATCCTTATCTATGAAAGCAGTTGGGCCACCTAGTACCTGCAGGTGCCCTGTCCTGGATGTGCATATGAATACCCTGAGTCAAGTTCCTTTGAAGTTTCTATTAAAATCTTCTACTCCAATAGAAAATCAAAATTAGATTTGTACAAACTCACTCCTTCTTCTACTCTCTTAATTCTTGGCCTCAATGTGCCTGAAAGGAGAAGTTACTAAAACTATCTATCTTGGTATCTTTACATAAAAATTGCTTGCCACTTTTTGTTAATACTTCAGTAATATACTGAAAACATTCACTGAACTAAAAAGTGTGTATTACATTCATGACCAGGTATATTAAAATTACTATCTTTTTCAGTCCCAGTAATAGTTCTTAACACTACTGACAATTTGGAATGAATAGTTTCATATTTTAGGGGACTGTTCTGTGCAATATAGGATGTTTAGCAGCATCCCTCGCCTCTACCTATTAGGTTATTAGTAACACCAAGCCCCCCATTGTGACAACCAAAAATGTCCCCTGGACAATGGACATCTCTCATTGTCCCCTGGGGCAAAATTTCCCCCATGGCACTAACGTAAAGTGTGTGTGTATCCCACCACAAGAGAATCTCTAACTCTATCAATAGAGAATGTGGTGACATATCAGAGCACTATGAACTTTTCCTCAGTGGTAAGCTGCACTATTAAGCAATCCACACCTATGACTACTCATCCTCCCATTACCTTCACTAATTAGTAGATCTTCTCACCCCCAACAACAACATGTTTGGGTTGAACAGACACTTTCTAAAAGGTCATACCCCACTGGTAAACAAAAAAGACATCTTCTGCAAGAGATTCTCTTACATGATTTGTAATTCTTACCACAATCCTCTTCTGAATTGCTTATTAGCTATCCCAAAGTGTATAATGTCATCTATTATACACTTTTAATATCTATTAATTTTTAAAAGAATTGTTACCTGAAGGGCTGGCTGTTTGTCATTCCTCTTGGGAGATTTTAATCCACTAACTTGCTGCTGCTGTTGCTGTTGAAGAAGGAGCTGTCTTGCCACTTGAAGGGCCTGCAAAGAAAAATGAAAGAAAAATGTTTCTGTTACTGCACAGGTTCAGAGCCGCTTCCACAGCAGGACTCCAGGAAGTGCACTTAAGAACAGGATCCTGACTTCCCCATTTCCAAGCAAATGAAATAGCAAGCAAAATTTTCCACCAGTCTAAGTTGGAACACTTTTCAGAATTTGTTTACATTTCTTGTATTTAGCCTGTTTCATATACAGTTCTTTAGGCAGAGCAATCCATCTGAGCACATGCTTTATTCCTACTAAAAATCAAACCCAAAACTTGGAGTATGAATGATTAGAATTCTGAGGATGGATGGCAGAGAGAATCAGGAAGCACCAGAGCAAAGACAGAAACTGAGATGACAATCAAGGGTTCTTTTCAGAGGCACCAGCACCCTCCTCCAATTCTTCTTGGGGAACTTGGGACTCAAGTAGAAAGGAACACTTTCACCTCATCTGAGTCCAAAAAAAAAAAAAAGAGAGAGAGAGAGAGAGACAGAGAGAGACAGAGAGGAAGAGCTAAGTGGTGAGCACACTATGGATAAGGTTACCTGAGAAGAAAGACCTAAACACGTGAGCATACCAGTGGTGAACTCAATGGACTACGTAAGAAAAAAAAGTTCTCAAATTTGACTTCTAAGTCAATTTAACGGGTACATTATGTACCTGTGAACAACACTGGTAATGCCTCCTAAAAATGACTCTTTCTAACTTATGCCACAGGATGGTTTTTATTTAAAGGCAGATGATATGAATTGAAGATTAAGGCAAAAGGAAAATGAGAATCCTCTAAAATGCAGAATGTACGACTGCCCAATCTTGTTTTTTAATTAAAGTATAATGACATACAATATTATATTAGCTTCAGGTGTACATGTAGTGGTTCTATATTTATACACCCTATGATGTGATTACCACAATATGTCTAGTCACCATCTGTCACTGTACAGTTATTATAATAGTATTGACTATATTCTCTGTACATTAAGATCAATCTTTTTTAAAAGTTCAAATAAGAAGAAAAATGTCATTAATAAACCGTCATGGGGATATTCACTATCAAAGAAGTTAATAGGAATAATAGTGAGGCACACCTTTCCAAGGAGAGCAGGAGGATCAGGAACAGAAAACAAGTTTTCAGATATTGTGCTAGAAAATCATGAGCAGTGATTATTTTTTTAAATTTTAGTCAATTCAGCTGAAAGCCATGAATGGGTACATGGAAGATGTGTCAAGAATGATCATTAAACAATGTGGTTAAATTTACAGACAAGTAAGATTTCTCGTTGATTACCCCAATAAAAATTCCTGAAAGGTAACTGATTATTTTTGCCTCAAAGAAGATGCACACATAGATGTCTGTGGTCAATGTATCAAAGAATCTGAAACTATAGTCTTAGAAAATGTGTCTAATGGACTTATACAAAAAAAAATGTTATTTGTTTTAAGAAAGCTTATAGTGACTTGGTAAAGTGGGAGAAAGGTATAGCATGGGGGTTCCTGCCCACTGAACTCAGGAGGGGGAAATAGTGTTTAAGAGGATACGTTCATGAGTGGATACACGAAATTGTTGAATCAGCAAAAATAGTACTCCTAAAAGGAAAGTTTCACTAAATTAAGGTCATAACTACGGTATTGTAACAAAGAATATTAAGGCACTTTGTAATGTTGAGTGGTGCCTTTGTGTCTGAGAGGCATAGAGGGAGGCAATAGAACCAAAGCACTGATGATAAGTGGGTGACAAAGAAAAAATTTTGGGGAAGATGGAAACCTCCTGTCCCACCTCCCTACCACACCCACCCTCCCGTCTTGGGGAGGCCTCTGCCTACTGAACTCACCATAATCAGCCCTTGAGAAGTAACAGACAGGCTATTTTGTCTGGAAAGGGAGAGACATGTTGATAAAGCCTGCCTGGAAGAGCCTTGGGGACAAAGCCTGTCTGTGAGGGGCTTCTGGAAGCCTGAGAATCCAGCCTGCTATCGCTGAGGAGAATTCACCATCACTGGACTCTGGCTTCCTTGTCTCCCTGGAGACGCTCAGTACATGCGTAGGTGTAAAAGTGGGCAGAGTGAAGATTTCATTTTTATCATATAAGAAAAATAGTCCCCTTACAAAATACTCACAGGAGCAGAAGCCTCTCTTCCTCCTATATATGTTCCCTTAGCTATTTCATATGAGGTTTTATGGTTTTTTAATGTAGCAAAGGGAACTGTTAAATATTTTAAGTGCTACTGTCAGAGTTCCCAGAGTAATAGACTGGTCAGCAAAGAAGAGTCTAGCTGCTAGTGGGAAAGACAGAGGGAGTGCAGATGATAAGGGAGTGCAGATGACAGTGAAAAGCTATGGTAGGGACTAGAGAAAGGTCACATCCACTTAATACTAAAATAGAGCAAAGTAACGACAACTCCACACAGTTATAAATATTTGTTAACATAACTTGCCATGTTTCACCAAATATTTGGAAAATCAGTACTCAATAAATAACCAAGTCTCAGAATCAATATAATCAACTCCTCATTTCAGCAAAAGGGATGATATTAAGTGTCTTTTTTTAAAAAGGTACACACACAAAGAAAAAAACCTATTCTTATATGAGCATGTTCTCATAAATGTACTTAAGCAAAACAAAGTACAGCATAGGTATCAAACTTAAGTTTTCAAAAAACGTTTTACTGAGCTGGTTCGATATAATGGTTATATATTCTAAAAAGAGTTACAGGAATCCTTGCAATTAGTTTTCTGGTTTGAAGGAAAAAAGCCACCAATGCGCATAGTATCTTTTCAGATTCAACATGGGGTACCTGAACTGACATAATCATACAATGAATCCCCAACTCACACAGAGCATTTCATACTGAGCCCCACCCACTAAACAAGATAGTAAGAGAAAGAAGCAAAAGGCAGAAAAGGTTTATGAACTTGTAGAAACACAAAAGGAATGTTAGTCAAACTGCTAAGGAGAGAAGATATAAGATGAAGATGTTCAAACTGGCTTCCAAATTTCTCCTCAAAACAAATGCAAACAGGTCAAATAACTTCAAATAGCTGGCATGCAGAGACAACACCAGTGCAAAAAAGTATTCATCTTATTATGAACTGTTATGAATTATTCTACAATTATTCCCTGGCCTTATTATCATGAGTGTGGGAACAAAGAGGGCACCATGTACCATACCCCTCAATCTACTTAGGTCTCAGCAAGAATTTTAAAACAATTTATTAGACCTTATAAAGTGCTGCAAAGTCAACCACTAAAGTGTATTGCTTTTTAGATTTCTGTGATATATAAATCAATGTAATATAAATTGTAAGTTATCATGAAATAGAAAAGAAATCTTTAGTAAACAAGGCTATATTTTCAAGCATTGTTATACGAATGTCTGGTACCTACTATTTGTAGAAAGTGAACATGCTTATTGTCATTTTCACTGTTGGTCAGTGAAAAATTTGGAATGACTGATGGGACCCCATTTGAAAACTGCACTGGAGACCTGTCCACAGGGTTTCCAGTGTTTCCATTACACTACGTTTCCATTACATGCTTACCTCACAGCCATTTTTACCTGCTACATGCATCAAACCAATTAATGTCTTTCATCTGAGACTCACTGACTGAACATCAGTGATTTGTTCTAATACAACTAATGAGTAAGGGTAAACTTTTCTTATTTTCATAAAAGGATCTCAACAACAACTGAAGAAAGGCCCCTTAAGATATTCTTTGGTGTGTCGAGGACAAATGGTATAGTGATGGATGGTGACTAGACTTTTGAAGGTGATCACTTAGTAGTGTATACAGATGCTGAATTATACTGTTATACACCTGAAACTTAGAAATATATAAAAAAGACGTCCTGCTTGAAGATAAAATTAGATCCTTTGCATTTAGACTAAGGAGGTATGTGGACATGTGTTTGTGTGTGTGTGAGAGCAAGGGAGTGAGAGAGAAGTAGAAACACAGAGAGAGAAAGGGTATGAATAAATGACAAATTTTTTCCTTTAGGAAGCAAGCATCAACTCTAACTCAAGTTCCAGACCAACTGCTAATATAAATAACTGAAAACGTCCCCTCCCATCTCTGGGACCATTTACTCTTGGGGGCAGTTCCTGGGCTGGGTTGAATCAACACTTCATTTATAACAGACGTGACAATAGCCAGGCACTGAATAACTTGATGCTGCATTTGAGTGCTAGGCTTGGGTTACAGTAAAGACACAGTTTAAGAATGTCACAGAGTGGAGGTGACTGATAAAACCAGGCACTTAGAGCTGCGTTGCACATGGTCACATTGATTTTCCTTCAATAAGCTGAAATAAATTGCTCTGTGAGCTAACTGAGGAAGGAGCAGAAGTCAGCCACCCTCTCTGCCTTGGCTGTCGTCTTTGTCCCATCTGCACAAAGGGTGGGATCACCTACCGCCAGCATGTTTTGGGCAATAGCCAACTTAGTACTCAGTTGACAGGGACTCAGGGAGATTGGTACTTGGTTGCTAGTTTGGCAGGCAATGTTTTTATGCTAACTGGGGATCTGGACATTTTTGACACACCTTCCATTCTACCGTTTCAAGATTATTCTTAACAGTGCCTTCACATTCCTAGTAAATAAGTACCATTACTTACAAATGATGTTTTAAATAAGTATGTTTTACAACTTTTGAGCTATTTACATTTCAAGTTCATGGAAGATACTCATCTTTTAGGGACTGGAATCCTGAGGTTCAGCATGTTAAGGCAGCCGATGTTCAAAAACATGTTTAGCATATCTTAAGAAATATCAATAAGTTTACGTAAAATATGGGTTGAAGAAGCATGCACACATACACAAGGCAAGCCAGTAGGAGGAGAAAACCTTCATACAATTTTTTACATAACAAATTTTGTGATGAGGTCTGAGATAAGCACTGATACATACAGGTCTTCAAAAAAAATACGACTAACTGCAATGTTTTAGGTCACAGGTCAATAAACTATAGTCCATGAACCAAATCCAAACTATAACCTGTTTTTGTTCAGGGCAGGAGATAAGAATGATTTTTACTTATTTAAATAGTTGGGGAAATAATAACAGCAAGAACATTTTGTGACATATTAAAATTATATGGAATTCAAATTTTTGTGTTTGCCAATCCCTGTCTTAGGTTGCTACCTGTATTCTGAGATTCCCCAAAGATGCCAGTAAACACAATTTTATGCAAACAAAGTTTGCCAATATGCCAGCCTTGTGGGTTCAATCCCTGGTCAGGGCATATACAAGAAGCAACCAATAAATGCATAAATAAGTGGAACAACAAATCAATTTTTCTTTCTCTGTCTCTCTTTCTAAAATCAATAAATAAAAATTTAAAAAGCAAAGCTTGCAATCAGTTGCTCAAAATAATTTTGATTTTCTGAAAAGGAACTGAGACATGAAAACAAAATACAACCATGCATTCTTTTATCTGAAACTATTTCAAACTAGTTGCAAACTTTGAACACGTGTGTCTTCCAGAGATAATTCATAGCAGTTCAGAGTGAATCTCTGCAATTGGGTATGAGGTCCTGAACACCCTCAGAATAAAGATGGCATGTGCTATTGGCCAGATGAGAAGAGTGTTATTTCCTGTCTGCCTAAGAACCTGTCCTGCTTCTAGCTTCAAAGGCTGCTCTGAGTCAGCCACTCTTCTTTTAATTTCTTTTCCTAGACTCTCCTCACCCCTCAAGATCAAACCTGTTTCTCAGATAATTTCACAGGCTAATCGACAGTCAATGTGCATATGGGGGTGGAAGGAAAATCTAGCAATAAAGAGCAGCATAAGAAGCTTAGGGAAGAAGTCATGTTCTCTCTTTTATTTCTCAACCTCTACATACACCCTAAGGCCCTCTAGAGAGCCTTTCCCCCAGAACTAATTTGCTGTTGTAGTGCAACCCCAGCTACGAACAACCATCTTAAACACAAGTCCTCATCCCTTAACCCAATCTGACAATCACTCTGTAGCAAGACCTGGGAAATGCCATCACCTCTTTGCTTTAGACACAGTAATCACTTTGGTGTAGGATGTAAAGGTTTGTGGGTCAGTTAAAAAAAAAAAAGGAATTACAGTGCTTGATAGGACTAAATGTATTTGTACTGAATCAAAAACATTCCAAGGCAGTGAGTTCTCCAACAAGAATGAAAATATATATTTATATAAATACTATATATGTATATATGTATATATATGGAGCAGTTAGTTACCATAGGAAAATGAAAGGGTGAGCAAATTTCATAGAGAGATTCTAGTGATTGTGTAAATGTTAGATACACGAAGAAAGTACTATAGCAGACCATCAAGTCACATTATTAGTGTCAGAAGTAAACTGAAAAAAGTACTTTCCCTATTAAAATTTTAATATATGGGGGTACCAACCATCAAAAATCACCAGAGAGCCTTTAATGGTCACTGCTTGGTTTACTGTGACATGGAAAATAAGGGTATAGTCCATGCATTCACTGGTTGTTGATTCAGTTGGCTCAATCCCAAAAAGCAAATGAGGTAGATGGAAAAGCCTTAGATCAATTGGGAAACTGGACTTAAATCAGTGACCTAGAAGGGAAAAGTTTCTATGTGGCATCATCCATCCTCAGAGTGCTAACAATGGAAGAAAGTATCCTATGATTTGAGGGCATTACATAACAGCATGGATTTCTCAAAATGTTCCACAGACAATATCTAGAGTGATGTGGTGAAAATTAGACCAGGGACAACCCCACCCAACAGCACTCCAACACTATGTGTTCAAGTTAAAATCATAAGGAACAGGAAATGAAAAGTCAAAGAGCCCTATTGTAGCTGCCCAAACAGCAGGAGATATGGTCATGGCAGCTGAGTTCCAGGTGTGGGAGGGAGGAGAGATGAGGCATGACACAAGATCCTTCCAATGCCTGGACCACTGCAAATTCCTCATCATCCTGTACTAGGCTGAATCTCTACCTTCTAGTCCTAGTTCCAACGTCAGTTTGTCCAAATCCTTACTGACACAATTTTATGCTACACAATGGGTGGTTATCACTACTATGACATTTGATAGTTATATTCTTCACTTTTGTTTTACTTTAAAATTTAACAAGTAATGCAAAGACATGAGCACAGAGAGATTGGAAGCTGTGTGTGTGTGTGCTTTTTGTAATGACGACAATTGATTAGGGGATAATTTCTTGAGAGAGAAAATGGCAAAAAATCTATTTTTTCTCTCTTTTTTTAGAAGAACTGGGAAAAAGGAGAGCAGAAGTATGTGACTGCTCTGTGCCATGGCCATTACCACAGTGCTGCAGGGCCAAACGCCATCTGTGCACTGACTGCAGGACACATGGACAGAGAGATACCAAGAGCTGTAAACAAGAGGAGCCGTTCAGCTGCAGGTCTCAGCCCCAAGGCAAACCTGAGAAGCAGAAGGGGGTCAGCCAATCCTATATTCACTTGCAATTATGAAAAACCTTTTTAAACAAAGTATCTTTCTTTCAAATCTTTACCAAGAAAGTAAAAATTAAGAATTTTCATGAGACAAAATAAAAATACCTGATTCTCCTTCAGAATCAGTTGATGTAAGTTTAATGGCTACAAACAGTCAGGAAGTCTGTTTGAGATCTTTCCTAATAGGGAAAACCACACCAGCATACTCCTGCTCCATGCACACCTATTAACACAGGGCACTTTAGCTCCTTGCTGAGGCACTGGTTGGCCGCTCCATGCTGGAGCCAGTGCCAGACACTGAGTCACCACCACCAGGTCGCCAGCACCTGAGTTGTCTTTGGAGGGATTCCATCCAGTGCAGCCTAAACCAGAGCCTGTCTAGCTCATGGGAGTTGACAAGACCACAGCCTGGTGTGCTACGACTGTAGGCAACAGGAACATGGCAATGAAGAAAAGCAGAAGTCAGATTTATAAGAAAATGTCTAAAATGTTACATTGGATGTTGCATCGAATCTGTTTCCCCTTGCTAAGGAAAGACCAGATTGTGTCCAAAAATAAATAAGTTGGCCCAGTCCTTCCCCAACTCCCAAAGTAGAAAATATGGAGGTCAAATCCAAGGACAACTGAATCAAAAGAAACTGTTAATTCACTGAAATAACCCATTGCTTTCTGCAGTTGCAGTTATGAGGGTACAGCACAGCAACTTGCAGTATGAATAATCCAGATTCATATCTTTTCATACCTTGGAATGAGGCTTGCTAATGTTGAAACCTACAGAAGAATGTAGCTAGAATTGTTCTCAAAATGTTGGAGAATTTCCTATGATTTTACTAATAACACTGAACCTAATTTCTACTCAAATATGATGTTACATTTCTTTTCTTCTTGTACTGTAAGTCACACATACTTGGGATGTCCTAAGAGGGAATAAACACCTGAGAATGCTTTGCTTGACTAAATACTTTCCTTCTCTTACATGAATTTTGGGCAAAGACTCAAGAGTAAAAACCAGTTCAGAGGCAACATTCCAGCAGAGGTTAAAGACAAAAGACAGAAATAAAAATGGGAATAGGGGAAGTACTCAAGCAAGACTAATTATCTCAGATGTGGACCTACTCACTCTTGGCCCAAGTTAGCCAGGAAAACAAAACGAAACAACCTAATGTTAGCCAACAATTTATATGAGATCTGTACAGAAAAAGTCCAGCCATTTTTAATATAACAAGAACAGTTTGCACGATATTGATGTAACCAGGTAGCCAAGGAGAGTGGACTGGAATGTGCATGTATGGACAATGATGACCTCACTGTACTAGTCAGTCAGGATGGTAGATGCCATTGAGTGAGAGTGTGTACTGTGTGGCCGTTGCATTCAAAACAACTAAGTGAGTACTGCAACAAATCTGCATCAAATTTTGTGTTAAGCTTGAGCATTCCTCTGTGGAAACTATTCAGATGATTAAGAAAGCCGCAGATGTGGGCAACTGGTGATTGGCAGCTTCACCACGACAATGCATTTGCTCATACATCACATCTCATGCAGAGATTTTTGGCAAAAAATCACCCAAGTGATTCAGCCCCACAATGGCCCAGATTTGGCACTCTGTGACTTCTGGCTTTTCCCAAAACTAAAATTACCTTTGAGAGGGAAGAGGTTTCAGATTGTGGATGAGATTCAGGAAGCAGCTGATGGCGATTGAGAGAACTGTGTGAAGTCCCAAGGTGCCTACTTTAAAGGGGACCGAGGCATCATTGTCCTACGTAAAGTTTCTTGTATCTTGTATCTTCTTCCATAAATATCTCTATTTTTCATATTACATGGCTGGAAACTTTCTAGACAGGCTCATACTACTTAAAGAAGTTGTTACAATAGCAAAATTACTTCTGAATAACAACTTGAGGAATGAGGAACATCTAGAAACATAGGGGCAAGTGCAGGATAATGCCGCCTGTATTTAGGACACTAAAATAAAACAATGTATTGAACTGTTTATTATGTGTCTGCTACTGTGACAACTAGTTGTTTTACACTTATTTGATTTCTTGTTCCCAACATTTTTAAGAAAAACACATGTGCAGGCCTTATGATACTGACCTAAAATGGGAAAAATGAAAAATTGGGAGGTTCTGTGACCTACACAAGGTCACAAGTCTAGCGAGTGGTTATCATGGAAAAACAAAACTAAACAAACATTGTGTCCTGGAAACTCGATACTCTCATTCTACCAAGGTCACTGATTAGACCAGATACACCCATGGGCAATCCTGGCAAAATGGATATGCAGTGCCTACCGAACAGTATCACAACTAACTTCATCTGCCCCTCTGCCTCGTCCCTACACAAAGATTTGCTTTTTGCAATAGATACAGAAAAAAACATTTGATAAGGCACAGCACCCATTTATGATAAAAACACTCAGCCAAGTGGGAATAGAGGGAGCATTCCTCAACATAATAAAGACCATTTATGAGAGACCTACAGCCAACATGATACTCAATGGGAAAAAGCTTAGAGCTTTCCCAATAAGATCAAGAAGAAGACAAGAATGCCCACTTTCATCACTCCTATTCAACATAGTACTGGAAGTCCTAGCCACAGCAATCAGACAGGAAAAAGAAATAAAAGGCATCCAAATTGGAAAGGATGAAGTAAAACTGTCATTGTTTGCAGATGACATGATAGTGTACATGGAAAATCCTGTAGACTCCACCAAAAAACTACTCAACCTAATAAATGAATTTGGCGAAACAGCCAGATACAAAGTCAATACTCAGAAATCAAAGGCATCTTTGTACACCAACAGTGAAACATCAGAAACAGAAATCAGGAAAAATATCCCATTTGATGTAGCAACAAATAAAGTACTTTATTAAAGTACTTAAAGTACTGCTAGGAATAAACTTAACCAAGAAGGTAAAAGACCCATACTCAGAAAACAACACAACACTGAAGAAAGAAATTAAGGAAGACACAAACACATAGAAGCATGTACCATGCTCATGGATTGGAAGAATCAACATCATCAAAATGGTCATACTAACCCAAAGTGATTTCGAGATTCAGTGCAATCCCTATTAAAGTTTCCATGATATATTTCATAGATACAGAGCAAACATTTCAGAAATTTTTATATGCAACCATAAATGACCCTGAATAGCTGCTGCAATTTTGAGAAAGAACAAAGCAGGAGGGATCACAATACCTGACATCAAACTGTATTAGAAGGCCACTGTAATCAAAATTGCCTGGTACTGGCATAAAAACATAGGCACATAGACCAATGGAACAGAACAGAGAGCCCAGAAATAAACCCACGTCTCTGTGGTCAATTAATATTTGACAAAGGGGGAAGAAGCATAAAATGCAGCAAAAATAGTCTCTTCAACAAATGGTGTTGGCAGATCTGGACAGCTACATGCAAAAAAATGAAACTCTATCACCAACTTACATCACACACAAAAATAAATTTGAGGTGGATAAAAGACTTAAATATAAGCTCTAATGCCATAAAATTCCTAGAGGAAAACATTGGCAGGAAAATCTCAGACATTCCACGCAGCAACACCTTCACGGATATGTCCCCTAAAGCAAGGGACATAAAGGAAAGAGTACACAAATGGGACCTCATCAAAATTAAAAAGCTTCTGTATGGCTAAAGATAACAGCATTAAAATGAATGCTGTTTATTCAAATGAAAAGAGAACCAATTGTATGGGAAAACATATTTGTCAATGATACCTGGGACAAGGGTTTGATCTCTGAAATATATAAAGAACTCACATGACTCTACTCCAGGAAGACAAAAAACCCAATTAAAAAATGGGCAAAAGATTTCAACAGACACTTCTGAAAAGAGGACATACAGAGGACCCAGAGACACGTGAAAAGATGCTCAGCATCACTAGCCATCAGAGAGATGCAAATTAAAACCACAATGAGATACCACCTCACACCAGTCAGAAAGGCCAACACAAACAAATCAAAAAACAAGTGTTGGAGAGGTTGTGGAGAAAAAGGAACCCTATTGCACTGTTGGTGGGATTGCAGATTGGTGCAGCCACTGTGGAAAACAGTATGGAATTTCCTCAGAGAACTAAAAAATGAAACTGCCTTTTGAACTAGCAATTCCACTGCTGGGACTATACCCTAAGAACCCCGAAACACCAATCCAAAAGAACCTATGCACCCCAATATTCATAGCAGTACAATTTACAATAGTCAAGTGCTAGAAGCAACCTAAGTGCCCATCAGCAAACGAGTGGACCAAAAAGCGTATGGTACAATTACACAAGGGAATTCTAGAGAGAGAAAGAAGGAGCTCCTATCCTTTGCGACAGCATGGATGGAACTGGAAGCATTATGCTATGTGAAATAAGCCAGGCGGTGAGGGACAAATACCATATGATCTCACCTTTAACTGGACAATAATCAACAAAAGAAAAAAAGCAAACACAAATATAACCAGAGACATTGAAATTAAGAACAATCAAACAACAGCCAGAGTGGGAAGAAGGTTTTTCAGGAGCTGCTATAAAGGACACATGAACAAAACCAAAGGGGAGGGTGGAAGCAGGGGAGGGAGGTGGGTTTGGCTGGGGTGGGGGGGCAGAGTGAGGAGAAAATGCATACAAGTGTAATTGAACAACAATAAAGTAATTAAAAGAAAAAAAAGACTTGCTTTTTTCAACCAGATCTTCTCATTCCCAGGACTCTGGGAGCTGTTGTTAATTCTGCTCTGTTTCTCTGCCCACATTTGCAAGGCATCCAAGTATCTTCTCCAATTAAATTCTACCTTTCCAAGACAAATACTGCATGATCTCACTTATATACATGGAATCTAAAAAAGTTGAACTCATGGGAGCAGAGAGAAAACTCGTTGTTGCCAGGGGCTGGGGGGAGGAGAAATGGGGAGGTGTTGGTCAAAGGGCACAAAGGTTCAGTTGTGTGAAATGAATAAGTGCTAGGGATCTAATGTACAGTTGGTGATGACACTTAATATTATATGCTTGAAATTTTCTAACAGAATACATCTTAAATCTCACTACACATACAAAAGGGTAACTATGTAGGCGTGATGGATAACTTACTTAGCTTGATTGTGGCAATCCTTTTCACAATGTATACATATATAAAAACATTGAGTTGTAAAGTTTAAACATATACAATTTCTATATGTCATAGATATTTCAATAACATTGTTAAAAAAGAAAAAAAATTTTAATTAAAAAATTAATTCTACCTTTTCCTAAAAATTCTGTTCATAGTCCAATTACTTCAACCAGCAGCATTCCTTAAAGCCCTCAGACCCAAGGGACCAGTGCAGCGCTCTGGGTTTCTACTGCGGTGATGGCTGTGTACCCAGCAGGGACACAGGAAGGCGTGAAGAAGCCCAGCTGTCTGCATCCCCACACTCTCTGCTTCACCTCTATTCCCATGCAAGCTCATCCATCTTCTCTGGGATGTGAACACTGTCACCATCATCCCTTGACTCTCAACCCTTCTTCAATCCTGAACAGGGAAATGTTCCCTGTTTGTTGGTTCACCTGAGCCAAGGTTTAGATTTTTTCAAAGGAGCTTCTGGTGAAGCACACATGGAGAGTCTTAGTGAAGAGCACAGCTTTCTCCTTGCAGTTTAACCCAAGTCCAGCCACAGCTCATGTACCTGGACATCTGTATCTTATGCTCTGCCCTTATCTGAGGTAGATCTGCTCCTCTCCATCCACTAGACATGGCTTCCAAGCTCTGCAGGTGTCCTGGCCCCTGTTTTTTAACCTATTGTAGACTTTCACGCTCTGCTATAACTGCAGGCCTCTTGTTGGGGGTGGAGGACATTGAATAACCGTAACTTTAAAAAAATTTTTCTCTTAATGCTCCCTTGCCCCATTTTACTGAGATATAATTAACATATAACATTGTAATAGTTTTAGGTCTAAAACATAATGATTATATATACATAAAATGATTACCACAATAAGTTAACATCTATCATATATACAATTTTTTTCCTTATGAGAAAGAACTTTCAGGATCTGTTTTCTTAGCAACTTTCAAATATAAGATACAATATTACAATTTTAGTCACCGTGCTGTAAATTACATCCCTAGAACCTATTTATATTATAACTGAAAGTTTATAACTGAAAGTTTGAATACCTTCCCCCATTTTTCTCATCCCCCATCTCTGGTAAACACCACACTGTTCTGTTTCTATGAATTTGGTTATTTTAGATTTTACACATAAGTGAGCACATACAGTATTTGTCCTTATCTGTCTAACTTATTTCACTTAGCATAATGTCCTGAAGTTCCATCTATGTTGTTGCAAATATCGGGATTTCATTCTTTCCTATGGCCAAGTAATACTGCACTGTATATATAAGTCACATATTATTTAGCCAACTGTGTACACTGATTGACACTCAGGTTACTTCTGTGTCTGGGCTATTGTAAATAATGCTATAATGAACATGGAGTTACAGATACCTTTTCAGGATAGTGACTTAATTTTCTTCAGGTATATTCCCAGAAATGGAATTGCTAGGTCATATGGTAGTTCTATGTTTAATTTCTTGAGGAATCTCCATACTGTTTTCCATAGTGGCTGAATCAATTTACATTCCAACCAACAATGCATGAGGGTTCCCTTTTCTCCCCATCCCCAACAACACTAGTTACCTCTTGCCATTCGAACAGGAGTGAGAAAATATTTCATAATAGTTTTGATTTGCATTTCTGAATAACTGTAGTATTCTCAAAACCACTGTGGTCCCTAGTTATTGGAGATGAGACACATAATACTAAAAGTTGCAAATTTTTTAGAGTTTATTGCCAGACAAATATTAAACAATAGACACATTTTGTTATTTAATTTGCACAATTCTTTCAGGTCTCATTATATTTAGTTAATAGATATGAAAACCTAAGAACAGAGAACTTAAATAATAAGGATTATATAAGACATGCATGGAAAAATCCTTAGTATGGTACCTAGCCACGATAATAACTAATTAAATGAAACAATTAGTACAACACACTGCCCCATACATAAGAAAATACATTTTATGGGAAGCAAAGATTCCTGTTTCCCAGTGATTTCAAACCATGTGTCCTCTTTAGAGAGACACTGAGAAAAGCACAGTATCCTCTGTTGGGCCAAAATAAATCTAAAACAGATAACATTCATTATACAGAAAAGCAGATGGAGAACAGGATGGGCTATGGTCAGATGATTTCTAGCTCTAGGTCCTGGCCTCTTCCCCTGGCACAGGCACTTGAGCGAATGGCTCTTTCTGACCCTCACCAAACTCTGACCAATGCCTTACCTTGACTCTTAGGCCAATCACTTTCAACACTGTTCATCTCATGGCACACAAAAACTAATTACTAAAATTATGTGGCATACCAGAACATATATATTTTGGCCAATCTGACAAAAAAAATAGGTATACTTTTGATTCATTCACAATGGATGGCTATTGTTGTGTTGGCTGTTGTCATTTTTTTTTTTAATTGACAATCTAAGGAAGAGAGGATAATGCCCCTGACTAAACAATCTGGTATTGCATGTTTTAAAAATTCCTGCAGCACACTGGTTGAAAATTGTTCTCTTAGAACAATACAGCAGAAATGGCAGCCTCTGGCCACAAAGTTAGTTAGGGGGTGATGGTGATACTAATGATGACATCGATGATGAATGAAATAAGAGCTGATACTGAATTCCACTGCACACCTGTCTTGGTCCCAAACTGCTTTACATAAACAGGAAGTTTACATGACATGCCCAAGGACACACGCATGGATTGGAATCCCTTCACTTGTACTTCAGGAATGACACAGCCAAAAAGGTCACTAAACCACAAATCTGTGGGTTTGTAATTCTTCCATTCACTTGGAACCCAGAACAGCTACTACTAATCCACAAGTCAGTGGGTTTGTAGTTCTTCCTTTCACATGGAACTAGAAGTATTTGTTTGATGGACAGATTTAAAAGAAAAAATTTAGAAATGTTTTGAAGATTATATTTAGTTAATCCAAGCCACAATCAAAGGTAACTTTGTAGTGAACTTTTTGAAGATTTTATCCTTCACATAAATCTATACAGGTATTTTGTTCTTTTTATAAATATATAAAAAATTGTATATACTTATTACAGATACTGAATATTGCAAAATAAACACAAATTCAATTGTTCTGGCCAAGGAATTAGAGCATTTTCCTAAAAAAGGGATTAAAAACAATGTTCATCAGACAAGCAGTTGTGTTCACAGAGCTGTGCTCACAGACGGACAATGACCTTTGGAACTTACAGCAACCACAGTTGGGCATAGGATGGACTTGGTCTCCAGGCATGAAGAATGAACAAATAAGGATACTTTGGGAATTTGGGGGAATTACTGACCTTGGGAGAATCATAAGCAATTCCAAAGAAATAGCAGTTTGCTTTTAAAAACATTAACATATCGCTAGAGAAACAGAAACATTGTGAATAAGCACCTAGTAACTCTGTCTGGGTTTGAACCCCAGCTCCAACACTTGGTAGCTGTATAACCTTAGACAAGTTCCTTAACCTTTCAGTGCCTCAGTTTCTTCATCAGTAAGAATGGGAGGAAATAAAAGTTCTTACGTGGTAATTAATACATATAAAGTGCATAGACTAGGGCCTGACATACAATAAGGACTCCCTAAGTGATCTGAAAAAGTGCTTTATAAATAAATGATTACTGATTATAAAAGTAATAAGGTCATGTTAGAAGAAAAACATACAAATTAGTTTTAAAAAGTATAACATCATCACCTACATTTACTTTTCTTAAAACTGGAATCACATTATTTATGGTATTCCCATAATCACTTTTTAAAATTAAAAACACATGTTGAATAGAGATTTTTCAAATCTAATTTCTATATTCAGGTGCCAATAAGCAAACAGTATTGGAAGCCAAGCAACCTAAATATTGGATTGGTCCAAAAGTTCCTATGCTTTTTCCATAAGATATCTCTAGTAACATTTAGTTGTCTTTAATTTCACTTGAAACAATTTTGTTAGATTGTATTGCGACAGCTGTCATATCAGCATGCATTTAAAAAACCTTACCAAAACTGGTGAATTTTTGTATAGCGATTTTGGTACTGAAGATGGACTAAATAATATTTCCAACATATCATGCTTTATCATTTCATGAAAGGTAAAAACGCAACTGAAATTCATAGAAGGATTTGTGCAGTGTATGGAGAAGGTGCTGTGATGGATCAAACATGTCGAAAGTGGTTTGTGAAGTTTTGTGCTAGAGATTTCTCACTGTAAGATGCTCCATGATTGGGTAAGCCAGGTGAAGTTGATAGGGATCAAATTGAGACATCAGTTGAGAGTAATCAAAATTCTGCCACACAGGAGATAGCCGACATGCTCAAAATATCCAAATCAATAAAGTTATTGGTGAAAATGAAAAATATGTCTTTTATTTTGTGGAAAAAAACTAAACGGACTTTTTGGCTAACCCAATGCTATCACCCTACTCCAGAGACTAATGGATGAGCCTTTAAAAGACTTAAAATTGCAAATGGCACATGACTAATTTTTACTCTATGCTTTGTAAGCATTGGACAGAGGCCCAGGACACACCAGACCTGAAGAATCATACAGTGACATCAAAGGTTAACAGAATGTTTCAATTCCTTTGACCCCAAAGCACGCAACTCCACACCAACTTCTGACTAACTTTGCACAGCCAACAGGCAGTGTCTGTTTCTTTACAAAGAACAATACTAACTTGATATTTGTGGAAGTTAAACTGCCAACCTCATACTGAGTTAAAGTGAAACAAAACAAAATCCAAATTTTAGCCCATGCTATATCTTTAAAAAATCCTGATTTTGACACTGAAGAGATTCAGATGAAGTGTGATTCCTCCTTGCTGACCTCTCCCTTCTAGCATCATGAACACCACGCACTAGCTGTATTTTCCAGTCCAGCATCTTCACAGTGAAACACTTTCTGGTATGACTGCCTGTGATCAGGCTATGTTATAGGAAAACACTTCTCGTGGCATCTAGGTCACACATGCCCCTGCCAGGTCTGGTCTGACCAGTGAGCACAGACACACCCATAACTGTGAGCCATTTTAACAACAGAACATTTTCCTACCTTAAAAGTGGGATAATCTGTGTTTATATTCCAAGAGTGTTCTTAGTATGTTAGTATTAGTCAGGTACTTTGATTTTCACAAAGGGCTCTGGGTAAGCACAAAGGATGATCATCCAACCTGTCCACCTTGTGGGAAGTCACCCAAGATGACAACAGAGGAGATGGAGAGGCTCTGCTTCATGGTTGTCTTCTCTTGAGCAATGCATACACATGGGCGGTACAGGTGCAAGGAAAGGTATGCTTGCGTCTGCTGCCCTGCTCCCTCACAAAGTCAGTGAAGAGGGGGTCCCTCTAGGGGCTTATTTCTAGTTCATGTGCTGGAACAGTGTAGGCAATAGAAGAGAGTTTCACTGTGACTTACAGGGCTGATAGGACTGGACCAGGCACTTTGCTAGGATCAGGCCCATCATTTTTCAGGAGGTACAAAAATGAGGAAGTCTCTGTAGAAAACCATGATCTACTTATTCAGAGTGTGCCCGTACGTGCATATATGTCAGTGTGTGCCTACTGATAATGAATATCTAGACACAGTCTTGTAAATCTTACCTGAGGATTAAAACAAAAATAATGAAATTTTAGTTTGCTCTTTAAAAATCTACTTTCAATGTAGCTTTGAGTCTTTCTCTAGGTCTCGAGAAGACTTGATCTGAGATAACAACCACTAAGATCATTACATACATTACATAATATTAAAGGCAGGAAGGTTTTCTTGAGAGAGATAGGTATACAAGTCAACTCTGCATTATAGCAGATGCCTGACACCTTTAAAGAGATGAGCAAAAGTTGGCAGGCAATAAATTACTCTGTAAACATAAAGAAAAAATTCTGGTATATTTTCTTTGAACTGAACTAATCATGTTTAGATCTAAAGTCAGAATATATACCACTATATAGCCTTCAACAAAACTGATTTGTCCAGTAGTATCACTGTTAAACACACAAACACAGACACACACACACACCATAGAAGTACAGCTACTGAGGCAGGCATAACTAAGCAAAGCGCCCAGAAAGCCAAAGTACTCAACAAGTCCTAGGAAATCCTGTATCATAAAACTGCCCATCGCAATAGATTAATTCTCATTTTTTTAAAAAAACAGTCTGGCAAATTCACAGAGGACAAAAAGGCTTCTGAGTCTTAAGGGTTAACTCACTTGCCTTTAAAACAAAACAACACAAATAATTTCCTTTTATCATAAAACAATGCATTTATTATTTTCTGTATATCTGTTAAAGGACATGGCTTTCTGAGTGGAAAACAAAACAGAACTTGGTCACATGTTTATTTGCTTCAGCTACTCCCTTCCTCTTCTAATAAATAATCAAACATGCTATCCAGAAAAAACAAAACCAGTGAGCTGGGAAATTTGATGGTCATCAAATCGACTGAGATATCAAGAAAAGCAGCCCACTGTTCCCACACTAAGTTTGCAATCCCCACACCTACACTAACATCTGAGTAAATACCTCCAGTCACTCTCTCCATTTTCCCTGCAATTACTCCTACCATTGAAGAAACTGTCCTACAGAAGTCACAAACATAATTTTTTTCTTGCAAAGCAAAACAACTTCTGAACATTAAAAAACCCAGCATGGTAACAGCAATACACATACACTTATTTATTTTATTTATTTAAATGTTTCTTCCATTATAAGTTTTGACAAGTACAGAGCATATATTTTTCTCTACACTAATATAGACGCTGTTTTAGACATTAAAATGTAAGGATATTTAGTCTGGGAACTAACAAAAAAAGGTTCACAGTAATAATAATTCCCTTAAAATCGAAAGAGCTAATTTTCCATTTCCTGTCTATGCCCTGGTCAGTACATAGTTAAAAAAAATTAGCACCTGGCTTACCAATTATACTGTGATTGGGGGTCAGGGTTGGGTGAGGGGTGGAGAGAGGGTGGAGAGAGGGGGGAAGGAGGGGAGAAGGACAGAAGCACAGCAGACAGGAAAAGGTGGAACCTTTTAAAACAAATCAAACCATGTGTTAAAAAACTCATTTCAACAGAAAGGACAGAGAGCAATCACATGGCTCTTCAACTCAGGCAAGGCTGCAACCCAGGTCCCAGGGTCTTCCTGCTGCCCTAATTATCCACAAGGAGAATTCTGAAAGGAGTCTTCCAACATCCAAGTTAACAACCACCATGGAAAGTGAGGCAGGCTTTCTTTTCCTTTGCAGCCTACCCTGTTTAAACAATAGTAACATGAATGAGATAATGACCGTGCTTGTTTCAGCCGTCTGACTTTTATTGGCATGAAATTGGTACAAATATTATCAAGACCGATTCATAAATGATGACAGTGTCAAGATGCAAACACCAGAGGACAGTTCTGGAGAGGCAGTCACAGGCACAGTTCCTGCACTCTTTTACTACTTGTGATAACAGGAAGAAAAAGAAGGCAACACAAAACAGTGTCACAAATAAACAGAGAGATTTTATCTACATTCAAAGCCTACAAAACTGTCCAGAGGACACACAGGCTGCTTACTTAGTTGGTAACATCCAAAGACACATTTGAAAGTAAGAGCAAATTGTGGAGTTAGAAGAAACCAGTCCTCTTAAATCTCTAAAAAGAAAACTGCTGTTAATGGAGAGAGGAGGAAAGGAGAACAGCACTAAACAAGTTGTATCACCCCACAGGAGCACAGCCCTACTTTGAAAGTTTAAGCCAGAGAAATCGGTCCCTTTTCCTCCGGACACTTACAGAGAAACTGAAGCATTTGTCGGAGTGAGCAGGACTGTCTGCCTTTGGATTTCCGTCTTCTCGCTGTCGAAGGGTTCTGGCTGTTTCTGCGAGGCGGGGTTGTGAGTAGTAAAGAAGATGTTTGAATAAACAGGAAGTGCTGCGGCTGCAGCACACTGGGAGAAAAGGAGAAAAGGCACTGAACAGTGAGTGCCCTTTGTGGCAACCTCAGGGCCGCCTTGCTCCAGGGGCACTGGCTGTGCTCGCTCAGTGACAGAGAAACCACAAGAATTCCTCAAGCAATTCTTCACTTTGAAAGTTGAAAGATCAGTGGGAGCTTGCAGGTAATTTTCAAAGTTGCATTGGGCCCTTAAAGAAAACTACTAATGCTCCCCATATTTAAATCTCTCCATGTCTGCATCAGCGAGACAGCACAGTAAGTGTGCCCTGCCTGGGTCAAGCCGTGGCCAAAACAGCCTATTCAGGCAGACAAATTACACGCTGACAGGGTTTTAGGAAACCCACTCTTGAGATATTTTTGTGGTGACATATACATAGGCATGATGCTTTCAAAAAAAAAAAAAAGGAAAACTCAGATTCAGCACACTTAGAGGATTTTGTCACATGTATTTGTAAAGAATGCAGGGTCCCACACTCTAGGGATATGCCCTTGATCTTGCTTCTGCTGCTTTTCCTTTACGTTATCCTCTTCTATAACCCTCTGAGCTATGTTACCTGTGTATCTGGCCACCTTGATCGCCCACTCAGACCCTCTTGAACCTGCCCCAAACTAATTATCAAAGTCTTGTCTTCCATCACCTGAGTAAATAACAGGTACAGTACAGAAGAGTAAACTCCTGAAAGCTGAGCAAATCAGCTTGAAAAAGTGGATGAAGAGTTGAACAGCCATATTCAATAAAAAAAGAAAAGGGAGAAGGGAGAGGAGGAAGAGAAAATTCCTATTGCTTCATGGCACTGTTCTCTGCCACGGAAGCAACTGATTTGTTATTTAGCATGCAAGGCTGGCCTGCCTGTTACCCAGGTGCTAATACTTGGCTAAAATAACTCACTGGGAACTGTCAGTGGGATGTTTACATGGGCCCCAATCTTTTGTTCATAAGAGAAAAAAATTTTTACTGGAATTCATCTTCTTTTGATCTCACACTCAAAGCAGAGGGAGCTTGATAGACATTCAAGTCTGAAAGCAAATCCAGACACCGCAGATAAACCGCCAGAATATGACAGGCAGAAGCATCTAAAGCTTATAAAAATGAAGAGAATAGCATGTCACCTGAGTATTACAATAGCAGAAATCAAGAGACATATTAGGGGGAACTGATCAGCCACAAAAACAGTTCAAAAGACAGATCACAGAAACAGAGGACTGGGGTAAGGGAGAAAGATGGGAAGGATCTGGTGTACCACCTCCACGCCCTCTGGGTCCACAGGCTGCCATGCCTGCCTCTCCACTTGTAGGAAGAGTTGATTACCCAGTTCAAGTGTTCCTTGCCTAACTCAGCTGGTCGATCCATAAACACTGGATCCTAGGAATCAATTTCCAAGGGACAGGGGAAAGCAGACTCTTACTCCGCTCCGTGTCCAGGGTGCCACATTTTGTTAGTGTCCTCTGCATCTGTAATGCTGTTTCAAAAGGCACAGAGATGGGCAATGGGCAAATGGACAGTAGGGAAAACCATCTCTCAACAGAAAGGCTTGAAGTAGTTTGAGATAGGGCAGGAGAGCTCTAAGTAGCGTGGATCCTTAAAATGGCCAGTTGCCAATGAACAAAAATGTTTCAGTCGCACAAGTACATGTCCCACAGCTAAGAATTATCAACACCTAGCAGCTTTGCAGCCAACTAGTGCAAGTTCATAAATTATCCCAAGAACTTTCTTACAGGCTCACAATTTTTTCTTTTAAAAATAAGCCTCTTATTCTAATTAAAGTCAGTGCATTGTAATAAAAAGGTAATTCTCCCAGCATTTTTTTTACTTAAAGTTGTTTGTTAACAAACACTGAGTGTAAACTGACAGCATCATGATTTAGCCTGCAGTGAGAGCCAAGACCCTGCAGGAGCACAGAGGCAGATCTTCCACAGCACCCTTGGATTTCAAAACGTAGCCCTCCCCCCTATTTGCATAAGCTGACGGTAAAATGTAGATTTAAAAATGTGTTAACCAAGTTAAAAGCTGTAATCAGTATAGGATTTTTGCTTCATGCAAACAAGACCCCTGGGTAACTTTGTTATAAATGTAAAAAAACAAAACAACAGCCTTATTGGATTCTAAGACTGTTTTTAAAATGTTACCTTCTATCTTGCCTGTACAGCTATCTGATATGCTAATACTCACTATTTATTTTCTAACTGTACTAGTTCAATGTGTAAAAGTGGCTACTATTCTCCAATCTTAAAAAAAAGTTGCTTTTAATGCTTATACCAAATATCTTCCCACTAAATATTCCACGTTGCTATAATTGTTACACTTACCCAAAACAGGGAAGTTTACTGTGTAAAAGCAAATACAAATCCCATTATACATTATAAAAGATTTTTCTACAAAGAATGCTGTCACTACCACAGTGAAGCAAGAAGTAGCAACACTCTCTTTCTCTCATGACCATTAAAATTCTTTTTTAAAAATGTGCCATGTATAAAGAGCTTCATTAATATAATTAAATGACTGGGCTGTTTTTTTTTTTACATAAACAGCTTCTGGTACATCATTTAAAAAACCCTCATAATAACATCACTAAAGAGCTACCGTTTTTAAAAGAGAAATTGTCTGCCCAGGGCACCATGGGACCATAGCCATGCTCTAGGCCTCTTCCTCCTTTTGACTTCTCTGGACTTGAATGTCACCACAGACCTTGAATCCTCCAATATGAAATGGCTTCATGCTAATTGCTCTAATTGCTTGAAGATGTGCAGGCAGGTGAAACCTGATCCCCACAGCCATTGTAGACCAAGAACAACACTGGAATGTTTACACAGTGGCTTGATTGTAACAGACAGAAGGGCCCAGTTTAAGACAGCAAAAACACAGCTAATAGGTGACCCCTTAATGCAATTCTCCTTTAAAAAGAAAAAAAAAAGACACAACAAAATACAGTTTCTAAAAGGCAGTGTCCAAAATGCCAAGGTTATTTGCTTGACTCTTGGAGTGAGTACACGTTACTTTGCACCTGACATTTACACCCAAAATTCTACCCCAAATACATTTTTTACCTTAAAACAAAAAAGTACTTTATGTCACTCACCTTACAAACAGATTATGACTGTATGGTATTTCCAAGTAAAGTGCGCTCATTTAAATTTTAAATTGAGTATGTTTTAGTCCTGGAATACTCTATGCCCCTTAAAGGAGAAGCCTGTATCTTCTTGTTTATTTCTTTGCTTCTTCTAACCTCCATTTATGGAATTCCTGACCCTTGTACATTCCTTGATTGCAGTTAAAAGTTGATCCCAAACCCTCTCATGTTGGTGCTTTAGACAAATGTACATCCTCTCAGGCCCCTTTTCCTTTGTTACTGTGTGGGACTGTGGTCTGCTTCTCATCTAGAGGGGCAAGGCAGCTGGGGGAGTGGCTGACAGAGTTACTCAATGAGAGTGGCCGTTCTCCCTGGAAATTTTAATTAATTGAGATGGATACAGAGATTTGACAATGGCTCCCCAGAGCCCTCTCTTAACAGAGCACAAATGTTACCAATGCTGAACAGGAAATATACTATAGCAAGACCAAGATAAAAATACCACAGCACCCACAAGGTGTCATTAACAAAAGGAAACTCACAAAGGTTAGAGGTAGGCTTAAACAGGTGTTGAATATATATGAATATATATACACACATATATATATATAATCTGAATGTAAAGGAGTATTTCATATACAGCCAAGAAAGCACTGCAAATCAAGAAAAATTAAACATTTTACTACAAAGGTAAAAAAAAGCCACAAAATAATGACATTATTTTAAGATTAAGTTGGGCAATTAAAAGCAGTAGATATACCTTGTAAATGAGAACAGAGAAGCAGGAAACATTCCTTAGAGCAGGGAGCATTGTCCAACTGATGCAGTGCTAAGCTGTGCTACAAGTGAACTTCTGATGATGAAATACACAATGCAGAGACAAGGGGCAAAGTGTTCTTTTAACGGTATCAAACATTTTTAGTTATAGAGGCTGGGTAATAAATATGGGAGCTTCCATTGCTTTTGACCGTTTGTCTCTAAACACTGAGAGGTGAAGTAATAAAGCAAAAATAATTGCACAGAACCTCCTCCGAATCACAGCCACCTCGCAGGGTTTACAGACACTCATACCTTGTTCTAAAAGATACAAGCCCTTATTAAGAAATAATGTGTCCTTTGAAAAGGGAGGGGGAACAACTACCCATTTATATCCATTTAAAGATTAAGTATAAACTAGTCTAATCCAGTGAGAGAAACACTGAGAGAAAAAGTAAACAGGTCCCCACCCTACCCCCAAATCTTTCCCCTTAGAAAGCTCTTGCACTGAGTGCCTGGTACCAGGGCTGCCCTATTCATGGGAGGGTCAGCAAAGCTATGCTAAACTGACAGGTTCAGTTTACAGCAGGCCAGAACTTTGTTTGGATATACTGGCCTTGCTCACCGCCAGCTTAACAACAGATGGCTAGAAAACTTTCATTATGCTGCACCGGACTGAACTGCAAACAATCCAGAAAACTGTGAAAAGTTTAACTCCCTCCAAACCAGTGTGCCCAACGAGGGCATACCCAGAGCCAGTGAGCCAGCACAGGACAAAGGGACTGTGGTGATGATGGTTAAAGCAACTGCCCAAGTCAACTCAAGGCACCGGTCCAGATGCCAGAGCACAGTGACCCACCCAGGTCTTGGTTTTAACTGCTCAAAGCCCAGGCCTTATAAGGACTTGTAGGCACTGTGTGCCTTCTTCTTCTTCTTTTTCTTTTCCTCCCCCTCCTCCCCATCCTCCTCCTCATCTTCCTCCTTCTTCTTAGGTTGCCCCTACCAGAAAAAAAGCATACTGTCAATTTCCCTTTCCTTCAGAGAAAGAAAATCTTCCTCCAGCTAGTTTCCAAGCTCCCTCCCTTCCTGTCTTTTCTCCCTCTGGAAATTGGGAAGACAAGACCACATAGTCTCACTTCAACACACCTAGGTTTAAATGATTTATCCAAAGCTGTATGTAATTTAAATATTTATTAAATCAATTCAATCACATGAACCCTAATATCTCCTAATGCTCTGAGACAGGATATAAATGCACCTTCAAGGGTTTAATTCAATTGGAAATCTGAGAAGTCTTATCACTAGAAATGTGTTATTTTCATATTACTCAAGAAATGAACAAATGTATTTTCCACAAATGTATTTTAGAAGCTACCCTTTCCTGTTATTGAAAGAAAATTGTGTTTATTACTCCTTTAGCATAGTGTAAACTCATAAATGTCAACAGAGAGTACAAGGAAAACTGTCAACTAAATATTGTTTCCTCCATGAGCTGTTCTTCCAAGTCAATTATGCCTTTCAACTTCTGGGGCATTGTATGATAAACTGGCAGTAAAAATCATTCACATTAATATACCATGGTGCCTTGCCTGCAAAAGGTAATTAAAGAAGTAAATGACTCATAAGAATAGACATATTAGCTGCAAAATGAAAGGCAACTGAGCTGCCACATAAAAATATGTACCATTAAGATACTGCATTTTCATATTCTTGTAATCAGCTTCAGTAGACTAATGCTTATTTAATCCAGTTCTGTGCTAAGTCCATCAACAACTGTTTTTTGCTGTTTTCTCCTTGACTGAACATTATGAGAGCAGGTTTGGAATAAATACAGCAATGAGATTTTTGCATACTCAATTGAAGTACAGGTTTTTACAATTTAAAATCTATTTCTCTTTCTCCAAGAAATACAATATAAAAAAAAAACACAGAAAGATTACTGGTGGAGAAAAAAAATATATATTGCTAGCTACACATGCCCCCTTCTCTCTCTCTCTCTTAATCCTCACCCAAGGAAATGTTTGGTGATTTTAGACAGAGGGAAAGGGTTGAAAGAGAGAGGGAGAGATCAGTTGGTTTCCTCCCATATGTGCCCCAGCTGGGGATTGAACCTACAACCTAGGTATATATTCTGACTGGGAATTGAAGCTGCAACATTTTGGTGTATGGGACGATGTTCTAACTAACTGAACCACCTGGACAGGGTTAGACATGTCTCTAAATAGCAGTTCATTTCAAGGAAATAATATTTGTCTCCATGTTCACCATTTCTGACCCATCTAGTAGCAGCACAGAGGGAAGGGTATCATGCCTCTACTTGCCAGATTTCTCATACCATTATGAAGCACTCCCTTTTGTTAATAATTTTCTCCATTAGTATTAACAGGATGAAGACAAGTTATCCTTTGTCAGGGGTGGGAAGAGAAAGTAAAAAGCAAGGAGGAGTTGGCAGGTGGGGTGCCAGAGATGGCTTCAGAATTGCATAGTAGCCCAGGTTCCTTTCCTTCCAGAGGGTTAGCCATCTGACTGCTTAAAACATTCTCAAAGAAAAGGGAACTGGCCCTCAAATTAACTGCTCTACTTTCCATCACTGCCTTTCAAACTACCATTTTGCTTTCTTCTTCCTATCCTTCATTGCAGCCTTCCCTCCCAGTACAGCCCAGCCATAAGAAAACATCATCCATACAGTGTGAGATTTTTCACTCAAGCTGCTCATTTCCCTGCTTCTGGAGCCTTGATCTTGACCAGTGAGATGAGTCCACTATTTGCACTATTAGTATTTCTGGGAACACTCAGGTGCATGAAATTTCCTGGAGGCTGGAGAAATGTCTGTTCTTGTTGTGGAAATTAGGGCTTTTTGTTAGTGACTGCTAGCATAAGGCTTTGCCTATTCAGTTTGGGAATTTTAGCTTTCAGAACCTGCAAATCTCCTGATGTTCAATGCCAGTTGTGAAAATCGGCCTATAAAACATTAGGATATCATGCTTGCCAGCAATTCACTCACTTTAAACATCTGATGCATCTTGATGAGGTCTCCTAACTTATAAAAAAATCCAAAAGCGATTCCAGCCCTGTTTAGCTTGTTTGTTTTTTGTTTCTAAGATAATAGGTTTTCCACAAAAGTGAAATTCTAGATTTCTTACAAACGGAATCTTCTCCTCTTCCCTCCTCCTGTGAATACATAAGTCTCTTAGGCTTTACAATTGACGAGCAGCCAGCTGGGCCCTCAAAGACAGTCCAGGATGTAAGGATGGCCCTATAAGGACCCTTTAGTGTTTATTTATCTTTTAACAGTTCTCAGAGCTGCAGAGAGCCTTCCAGATTTAGGCTCGATCTTTCCTTGAAACATTTTACTGCCTCAACATTCGAGCAGACACCGTTTGGAACCACAATTAATGAGCTCTAGTTCTTTTTCTAATTAAGGAACAAAGGTTCCTGTGTGCACAGAATGGTGACTGTCTGCAGAACACACGTGGGAAGAGAAGTGAATGCTTCTAATTGCTTCAAAATGGGATATTTAATATTTAGGAACATAGCGGGAAGGAGAAATAAGAGCATTTCCAACATTCTTTACAAATAAGGCTTTACAAAATATTGTTAGCTGTTAATGATACATCATTATGAAAAATGGAAAGTTACAAATAACATCCATGTAACCTTTGTATTCATGTGAATTAACCATAGGTGTGAATACAATAGTATATGAATTAGCTTAATAAATACATTTAAAAAATAAAAGGCTCTCCTCTGAAAAAGGCGAGAGGCAGCTCCTCTGAGACTGATATTCCTCAGACTTCAGCAGATTAGGATTCAAACATGTAATTAAGAAAGATAACCCCAGTTCTTATAGTAATTAGGGGCTGTGGGAAACACAATACTATCTCTCAAAAGTGTTACAAATATACCACACTTCTAAATAACCTGCAATGCTTGGAAAGTATACTCGCTACCAAGGGCAAAGCTGCTATGCAGTGCGGGAACAGTAAATGACAGACTGGCGTTCAAGTCCATTAGCTGCTATGTGATAGGGGCCCATTCACTAGCATGCGACCTGTGAAAAATCTTAGATCTCTTTAAATCTTTGAATTGGATTACTGCATTAATTCTTACGAACTGCAATCCTTCAACCAAGTCAAATTACCCTCATTAACAGTGGAAAAACTGCCTCTGCAATAAGTTTTTTAAAAAAGATATTTATGACCTATAATCACTTTCACACACTTTGCCTAGAAATGTGATGAACTGACACCAACAACTTTGAACACAGCAGCATCCCAGTTTTGCATATTAATTCAGGTTAAAATAAAAATGAAAGCAGTTGCATGGTGTTTTAATTATTTTTCTCATCTATAGAACATTTCCGTTTGTAATGACAACTTCTGATAAGAAGCAAATAGCCCCATTCTGCAGGAGAGGAAACTGGGGCACGACAAGGACCAGCAGTGCAAATTGTCCACACTCTCTCCACTGACCAGGCAGAGCAGGACCTTCTGCTCCTCTGTTTTGATATCACACTTAGGAATTCAATCAGAATTGACAGACCTTCAATGCCATCGTTGAGCAATGGGCTAGCTTCTCTGTAACACACTCAGAGACTTAAAAGACAGGCACAATGAAAAGGTAGGACCTCAGCTTCGAGTGCAGAAATGACCCCATAACAAACATAACAGAAGCTGCATTAATTCTTCCATCACCACATTTGCTGTTATTGTTGAACTTGCCTGAGAATTCATCCAGTATGTCCTTTTACCGTGATACAAGAAAAAGAAATGTAAATCAATCTGCTATGCCCTGTTGCTTCCTACAATGGTCTCATCAGAAATATGATAATAGCTTGACAGATTTTGAACAACTTTTGGTACTTTATGGCAAATGAGCTCCTCAAAGCACCACTGACTGCTGTTCCTCAGATCCTGGGATGTTACTGCTTCAGCTCTATTTACTTCCCAGCACAAGCGGGCGGGCAGAGAAGAGTCCACACTGCGAGGTGAGTACTGGGGAAAGGACTGGGCAGAGACCAGCCAGTGTCAGTTAGTGTTTATTGAAACAGATTATCTTTATATCATGTATTTAAAAATGGGAAAAGGTAAACAGGTAGATGGTGCTTTCCAGGACTCAACAGTAACCAAAGTTCTAAAGAGCTATAATAAAATGCTAACTGGAGTTCATAATAAAAACCCAGAGGCACTACAAGGTTCTGAAGTGCCTTCTGAATTATCAGAGGAAAAAAAGGTATATTTTGTTCAGGACAGTTGTATGTGAAATGCATTTACTTCAATCTATAAATCTGTAACAAGGCAGTCTTTATTTAGCATAGGATAAGAAAAATCAATTAAGTAGAATATTATCTCCAATGATCCTATAATCTATTGTAGCCTTCCTTTTTAAAATAATTTTCCCAAACCAGTATTGTTAAGATGACCACTTCAATTCCACACCGTTAGATCTGTAGGGGCATGTTATAGTCTAATAATAATGAAGATAGTATTTATGAATCTTACTGCGCATCATCCTTCCAATGACCTTGCAGGGTGGGAATTAACCTATTCCCATTTTACAGAGGAGGAAAACAAGGCTCAGGGAGGCTAAGTTACTTAGGTCAAACAGCTTCTAATTGCATATATGACTGATTGGAGTTGAAAGTAAAGCTTAGAAAAAAATCAGAGAGAGAAGCTGTTTAAAATAAGACTGGGAAGAAAGAAGCACCTGTCTTAGGCATTAAAAATCTGTAAGGAACCATTATGCAAATATCAGATGGTCCATGACTTGGAGACTCATCACCCACCTCCTAACCAGTGTCACTGCACATTTTGAAAGACAATTGTTCCTCTTTGGTTCTCCCATTTGTAGAGTCTCTTTTCTTTCTCTGTCAAGAGCTGTATGAATGTCAAGCAGGTGCTTTTCAAACAATAAAAGCTTTAGCAGTAGACCTCATGATTGAATTGGTTCACTACTCTAACAACCTTTCAAAACAAATGTTAAAGTTACCTTTTTAACCAGAACCAGAAGCATATATTCTATCCATGTGTCAATGAAACACATGATTTTTGATGCCTCCTCTGTACCAAGCACAGTCTTGGCCTATGAAGGTACCTCTTCCTAACTCATAATCTAATGGGAAATAAAGATAAGATACTGACAATACACATATCCAGAAGTAGAGAGCCTCTATGAAGGAAGCCTTAATAAAAGAACAACTTCCCATACTTGTCATTTTTAGCCCAGTCTAGATAAGGCCATCAGGGAATTTTTCCATGAGGAGGTGACATTTAAGATGAGACACAAAAGTAGAAAAGGAATCAAAGAACCAAAGAGCAGAGAGAGAAAACTCAAGGAAATGGACTGTAAAGGCTGAAAAGAAATCAGGTTTGAAACATACTAAAACAAAAGATGAATTTACTAAACAGTTAGTGATATACAATCGTTCAACAACACTGTTTACCTCACTCTTTCTTAATCCTTTTAAGGCAAAAGACATACACTAATTGTAAATATGTTTTTAATTACTTGACCTAATAAACACAAAATGCATTGTGTTGGCAAAAAACTGTTAAAAACATAAAAGAATTTATGTAAGTACTACTGAAAATAAACATCTTAGAGTTGGTTCTTATTTCTGTCTGTCTTTACCTTCCTAATGCTGTAATGCATTGGTGGTAGGCACCATTCTGAGGTGATCACCCACATTCCTACCTCCTCTTTCCAGATATTCAAATACTAATTAAGGTGTTAAAGAGAGAGAGAGAGGGAGGGAGAAAGAGGGAGAAAGAGAGGGAGGGAGAGAGAGAGAGAGAGAGAGAGAGAGAGAGAGAGAGAGAGAGAGAGAGAGAGAGAGAAAACATATCAATTTGTTGTTCCCTTGTTTATGCACTCACTGGTTGAGTCTTGCATGTGCCCTGATCCGGAGATTGAACCCACAAGCTTGATGTTAATTGGGACAATTCTCTAACCAATTGAGCTCACTGGCCAGGGCTAGACTCCCTTCTTATCCTTACTGGTTTGCTTACTGAACTGCTGTGGACCTTGAATCAGCTCTCCCTGAACAACGACTGAATGGACAAGGTGGATCAGTAAGTAGGCACTTGGAGCAAGGCAGTGAGCATCATGGTTGTGGTTTACAAATGCCCAACACTGGGCGTGCAGAGGCAGCTAACCTCAGGCAGGTGCTAGTGTGCCTACACTTAAGCAGCAAATGGTGCCCATCAGTTAGTCAGGTGAGGTGGGTGCACAAGGAAGTGAGCAGGGGAGGTTCTGGGCAGAGAGATGAGTGTGCCCACAGACAGAGATCCAAAAGTGACCAGCGAGTGTTTGGGACCTGGCAGGAGGGGCCAGAATTGAGAAGGACAGGATAAGTCTAGTGACAAGAGACAGGCTGGTCCTTGCACACCATGTGCAAAAGCTTAAATTTAAGTGTTTTTGTTGTGTTAATTTACAAATGGACTCCTTGGGTGTGGGAGCTATACAGTACTATACATTTTAACACATGTAAACTCATGTAGTCACCACCATGATCAGGACACAGAACAGTTTCAGCAGCACCCCCCACAAAGCCCCTTAGGCCACAGCCCCTCCCAGAGAAACACCCCTCTATCCTAACCTCTGGCACCCACTTAACTATTTTCTATCACTGTTGTTTTATTTTTTCAAGAATCCCATACATATGGAATCAGGTATCACTCAACATATCTCCAAGATTATTCCAATCTGCTGAGTATATTAATAGCTTGTCCATCATTATTCCTTAGTATTATTCTCCCATATTGAGATGCCATAGTTTATCCACTCACCTATTGAAGGGCACTTGGTTTTTTCCTTAGCAACTATAGGTTTTTCTGTAAACATATATATTTCTTTTCTCTAGGATAAATATTCAGGAGTGTGAGTGCTAGGTCACCTGGTAACTGTATATTTAATTTTTAAAGACACTGACAAACTGTTTTTCAGAATGGCTGTTCCATTTTGCTTTCCCATCAGCAATGCATGAAAGTTCATTTGTTCCACATCCTTGTCAGCATTTGGTATTGCTGCTGGTATTTTTTTATATTTTAGCCATTTCAATACATGTGTAATATTGTCTCATGTCCCCCCCCCAGCTCAACATGGTTATTATAATTTGCATTTCCCTAAACTTTTCATGCCTTCTGCATATCTTTTTAGGTGAAATTTTTGTTCAAGTCTTTTGCCCATTTTTTAAAATAGAAAGGATTCATTGTAGAGTTTTGAGGGTTCTTTATATATCCCATATACAAGTCCACGATTGAAGATGTGATTTTAAAGTATTTTCTCCTTGTCAGTACCTTGTCTTTAACCAGGAATTATATTTTCAATTTAGAAAGTTCCTTTATACTATGTTAGAGAGGAAAGATGGAAAGGATTTTTGGGTGGGGGCACAACGTGCCCGAGTGCTCAGCACACAAGAGAGAAGAGAGTGTCCTTAGGTGGCGGAGCCTGTTTCAGTCTAGGCCATTTGGGCAGTGCTATTAGTGGTGTTACTAATGCTGCCACGTAAAGGTGACGTCCTCCTGTCTTCTGTTGTTAGTGCAGGTGAACCATCCCAGGTAATAAATCAAAGAAGCCAGGTGGTTATTTGTATGTCAAAATAAGGGAAATTAATTTCAATGCCCAAACATGGCCCTCCTTATACTAAAAAATGACTAAGAAATACTCGTCCTTTTCATGAGAATGTCTTGGAAAACCAACACCTAGAAAACAAACACTGGGCCAATTCACCCTCTGTTTTTTCAAGGGAGGCACTGTTGTCTCCTGAGATTCGGAAGTCAAGGGGAAGAATCATTTATAAAATGAAGAGCAAAAAAGTAATACACTGATTGAGCAAAAAAATATTCATGGACTTTCAAGAAAGGGAGGATTATATTAGTAAATTGCGTGTAGTCACATTTTTTCAATCCTTAAAAAAACCTTTACTGTGCTTTTTTGCAAACCCTAATTGTCTCATTTTCACTGAAACTCAAAGATGCTTTGAATTTAAAAGTATAAAAATATAAACATTAGAGCTGTGAACAGGAGCACGCCTACCAATGGTGAGATTTCTAGGTGGCAGCATGGCCAGACCACACAGGTAACACCTTCGCTGGTGGGACAGGTTGGAGAAGTCTTATTGAGAAGAAGTTGGAGAAGAATTCTGGGTCTGCTCCAAGTGAACAGTTTTCCTCCCTCTCTCTTTGCTTCCCTTCTTGCCCCTAAAACCTTTTCTCTGCAAAGCAGTTGAGGGGTCTTTTGAAAATGCACATCAGATCATGCCTTTGCAACACTTCCCAGTGTACCAAGCAGGAACACTTACTACTCTTATTCATGTATGTACATGAGAGGGGCTAAAAATACATGTTGGTTAAACAATAGAATGAATAAATGATTGTGCGCCAAGGTAGGGATTACACTTTGTAAGACCAGCCTTTTCTGCATTTATTTTAAAATATTTTTAAAAGAAAAAATGGAAATGCTTTGTCATCTCAGGTGGGAATGCATTTCTGGGATATAGTAATAACAAAAAGTTCAAGAACTATAAAGAAATAATTGATAAATAAAATTATATTAAAATTGAATATGGCAGAAATAGCACTAAAATCATAAGTTAATAACTGCATTTCATTAACCTAGAAAAAAGGTCTAATTTTTATGGTACATATAAATCTCTTATAAATCAGTAAGTAAATAGATAAATCCAAGAGAAAATTAGGCAAGTAACATGAAAGAAAATACAGATGTTGCCTAAACAAAATGAAACAAAACAACAAAGTTGTTAATTTCACTCTTCTGGAAAACATATCTAATTTCATTTATTTGGTTTTTATTTTTTCCATTTATTTCTGAACCAAGTGTCCAACGATAAACATAAAGCCTTGAGCTCCAGAGAAAAACTGAAGCATACTCATGGAAAATAACGTAGATACAGCATTGTCTTCCTTCATTTGACATGTGTTAATTGCTTAAGCTATTATGAGCACGTCTCAGTTTCCTCATCTGTTAAATGGGAACAATCATAGCACTGACCTTACTTAGGTGAGATTCCATAGAAAGTGCCAGAGGTAATTTAACCTAAGCTTTCTTTTATTATCATGTCAGGCACGAAATTACAACAGATAGGAATTCTGCTGTAGCCAGTATGGCAGGAACACAGGGAAGGGAAAGATGTATATCAACATTACGTGGGTAAAGAGAAACTGCTGAGAGTTCCAAAGGGAGGCAAGATCATGTCCAGTCCAAGCTGTCAGAGATTTCCAGGAAGAAAGGGTGTTCGAACCACACCTTGAAAGATAGAAAATCTGGACGTGGCTACTACAGTCTGCTAATACAGTGTGGCAGTCACACTAACCAGCACTTCTTGGCTCAGGCACTGAAGATGGCAGCGGCAGAGAGCAGAGATGGCCTCTACTATTGAGGAGTTCCCAATTTAATAGGAAAGAGAGTTTAAATATGTTTGAAAAGCAAAGAAATAATAAACTCGAAATTCAGGAGGATGATTACCTACCTGCATGGGCTATGGGAGGAAATGCAAATTATGCACAATCGGCCAATTCTTGGATTGATTAGGTGTGAAGGGTGTTAATGAATGCTTGTTATATTATGCTTTATAACTTAGTAAGTGTGTTATATACTGTATTTAATAGCTTCTAAGTTTCCTTTTTCTTTCTTTTCATTTTTAACATCTCCCAAATTGGGATGCCTCTTAACAGAGATAATAAAGCATCATGGATTAGCGGATCTGGCTGTCATGTTCACTTTATTCCTGGTACATAAAATAAAAGTCTGAATGATTCAATGATATACGGCATATTCTTCTTATGTATATGTATATTTTTAAAAGACAATAAAATGTTTTTAAAAACTACATATGCCTTTTATCAGCTAGATAGACTGAGTATTATTTTGTGAGCTACTTAAAAAAGGCAGGCATGTTTGTTCATACTGTAAGGCACAGGAGGTAAATTCATAGACAAATTATGGCTTCCATTTAATTCTGCTCATACTGAAAAATCAGATTCTACTAAAAAAGAAGGCATTACTAGGAATTGGAATCTGCTTTCTTCCAAATCCACAATTAATGCTTTTTCTCACCCCTCCCCTCCTTTTTCGCTGCTGGTGAGAAGGGAATGCAATGGGATTGGAAATCACTTATCCACAAAAGTGATCATTAGTATTTACTAAAATGATTATCAACATCCATAACACTGGAAGTTATTTAGTCCATAAGTCACTAGGTATTGCAATCACCTTGAAACATGATTGAATTTTAAAAAAATAATTTGGTTCCGGAGAGCCAGAGGTGCCATAGATTCGTAAGCTTGAGCTTGGGCAGCGTAATAACAGGAAATGGTTTTGCCAAAGCGATGGCACATGCTTGATGCAGATCCTTTCCTTCCTTCCTTCCTTCCCCCTTGCCGCACCCAGACTTCCAAAGGAAAGCTGCAGCAGGCTCTGCTGTGAGATAAGGGAGAAACCCACAAATGCAGGGAGGATGCTCTTTGGATGGAGTGGGACAGCCTGGCAATAGCAATGTATGCATCTCTATTTTCCTTTAAAGAACAGTTATAATTTAATATGGTAAAATTATATAATTAAGTCTACTCAACTGGAATAAATTCTTCTGATATGCATTCAGAAAGTCAGTTTGTATCCTATCCCTAAAATATACTATTCGTCTTTGTGTCTACTCACCACTTCTCTTTTTACCATGATTCCTGAGATAAGTTTCAGACAGTCTGGCATGAGGAGAAAAAAATAAACCAACCCTGAAATGTGATACTTATCTTACTCATTGAAACCTTTGTGATCTTCGTGGGTGAAAATTAATCCTTAACAATAAGGACGTTCTCAATCTCCCCAAATCAGTTTTTTAATGTCTTCTTCTATTCTATACAAGGACCATTACTACTTATTATTATTACAGTTTTCCCTATTTGCTAAAAAAGCATGATGATCTAAAGTAATGAGTTAAATTTACCCTCACTCGAAGAAATGTCACATGCTTATTTTCCAGTTGTGAATCTTTACCGCAAGCAGATTAGAAGTATCATCTGTAATGTAGTTTTCTTCTACCTCTATGTTGAGAACTTGGGGTTGTTTTCTCCAGGACACTGACCTCTGAAGCTGATTATATTGCTTCCATCTCATCAATCTCACTTTTGGGAGTTACTCGAGGTCTTTATGAGGTTGGTATGAAGGGAGTCCAGAGGGGGTTCTGAGTTTTAAAATTACTGATGGTGTTCTTTCTAGCTGTTTACCTTTCTGGATAAGAGCACAGATTTTTGCACATACTTCATGTGAGTTCAGATTCCTGCACAGCCACTCATTAGTATGTCTCATTGGGCAAGTTGCTTAAGTTATTCCTGTCTCGGTCTCCTTGGCTGCCAAATTGGAATACTGCTACCTAGGGTACACATTTGTACCCTCACAAGGGGCCTTCACAAGGTACATGCCATGAATGGATGCCATTAATGTTGTACTTTATCAATGCTGCTATGTCAAGAACCAGATCCCAACCCATAGGTATTTAATTGACAGCTACTAGTACATGCATCGGGTTTCATCATATCATACGAAGGCTGCCTAGGTCCAGGTGGGAACAAGGCTCAGTGGAGGAAGGGAAGACCTGTGAGTATGGGCAAACAGGCAAGAAGAGTCCAAATTCTGCTAATCTCCATGTGCCCACCCAAAGACCCTAAGACCACTGTTTGTCTCCTCTCACTTGTATATTAAGGGGCTATAAAGAACCACTTGGGAGGAAAACACAAAGGAAATTTGCGAGGTCAAGGGACATTATCGCTGTTGTACTGCATAGAAAAGGCACAGGTGTAAAAAAGTCCAGTAGTATAGCAAAAGAAAAGTCCTTTTGTTTATTTTCAATAGGAGATGCATGTTTGTAAAGTCTTTTGACAGGTGGCAAAGTTAATAAAATAGACTTAATTATTTATTGGTCATACCTTGCAGAGGAAACTAGCCAAAAGAATTAGGACATTTAGTTCAGGCAAGCACCTCACAGAAAGACTATTACTCCCAGGACCTACCTTTTTCCAATGGCCTCTTCTAAAGAGAAGAAACTTGAGCTGCACAGTAGAAAATTATTGATTATTGTCAAAATTAGTCTTGGAATAAGGCCCTAGGACTCTCAGGACAGTTTTCTTTCTATCACCATCACCCTCACTCTCTTCCCACAGGTTAGCATGTTTTTCTCACAACAAATCATGCGTCTTCCCCAGCTTCAGTCCACTGTGTCACTCTAACAGCATAAACTCGCCCAAAGGTGATCTGGAAAGCATAGGCTCCAGCAACCCATGGAAACCAATAAACTGCACATGTGCTTCTGTTTCTCTGCGTTCTTCAGAGAGGACACAGCGAACGTGCCACAGGTATCTTTTACAAGCACTCACCAATGCCAAGCTCCACTAAATGTTAATTATTTCATTTACCATCACCAAGTGTTACAAGTGTCATTCTCTGCAGTTTACAGATGGAGAAACTGAGGTACCAAGAGGCTTACCAATCTCTTTATAATCCCATGCCTAGGAAATGACAAAGACAAAGTTGTGATCACAGGGTTACAGAGCCCAGCTGCTCCTAACTATTGCTTCTCTGCCATCTCTTGATCTATCCACTCCCTGTACCACTCAGTTCTGTCTCGGGCTTCGTATCCCTCCAGGAAGCTGAGGCACAAACATTAACAACAAAGTATTCTGTGGCAAACAAAATACTAAGATGACCCCAGTGATCCATATCCTTAACTATAGGCTCCTGTGAGTATGAGCAGGATGCTTGAGTATGATGGAATACCAAGCTCTTGTCTATGTCACTGCACACGGCACAAGGGATTTTGCAGATATAATTAAAGTCCCTCATCAGTTGATTTTGAGCTAACCTGACCTAATCAGGTAAGACCTTCAAAAGAAAGACTGAGGCTCTCTCTAACAACAGAGAAATTCTGCTCTTGGCCTTGAAGAAACAAACAGCCATGTGGTAGAGAGGATATAAGGCAGGGACAGTGGGTAGCCTTGAGAAGCTCAAGGCCTCAGTCCTACAAACACAATGATCTGAATTCCATAAATTCTGGACACCAGTGAACTGAGAAGAGGACCTCAAGCCTCAGATGAGATCAGGACTCACTGACACCTTCATTACAAACTTGTGAGAGAGACCCTGAGGAGAGGATCCAGTTAAACCAGGTCTGGACTCCACAGACACTGTGAGATGATAACTATGTTGTCTTAAGCCACTAAGTTTCTGGTATATTGTCTCACAGCAACAGAAAACTAATACACTCTCTCTCTTTCATCCACATGTGTGAGCTCACTCAGAGTATATGACTAGGTTCCATAAGAAGCAGGCTGAGCAATGCCTGAGGCTGCTTTGCTGACGAGGCCTGAGTGTGTGACAGGGAACAGCAGTGACTCTAACCTCTCCCACACCCCAGCTCTGGAACTTCCTAGCTCTATGGTCTTGAGAAAGTATCTTAATTTTCTGAGACTGTTTTTTCATCTAAAAAATGGATAGTAGTGTCTACCTCCCAGAGTCATCACAGATATTAAATGAGTTAACACACAAAGTATTTAACCAAGTAAGTGCTTGGCATATCATCCATTCTGATACATTTTAGCTTCTTGTTATTATTCAAATGCACTTTCAATGGGCATCAGTTTACCTATCTGCACAACAAAAAGGGTGGAGTAGAAGGGCTCTGAAGTGCCCCCCTGCTCAGAGGTCCTCAAGTGTCTTTGCCAAACAACTCAGCAAGTCCAGCAGACATTCCTCCCTTTCCTTCCCCATCCATGTGCTTAGCAGGCACTCCCAGAAGTCACCACCTTGCAAGCTCCACACTGGCCTGACTAAACCAGAACGCTGAACTTTGTGCCCAAGTTGTTTACAACCATCATCACCATTCAGATAAACACATCCTGGCTTTCTGTTTATCAACTCGTCAAAGGCACAGAAGTGAGTCTGGCAATTGCACTACATGTGCTGAAGGGCTTTCCACACACCTGTGCATCCTAACCCACCCAGCTCTCGTGGTAGCTCCAGACCTCAGGTGAGCCAACACTGGCAGCACAGGCAGAAGGAGCTAAAAGAATGCTATTGCTGCCAAGTTGTACTTCGGCTCTCATAAATCTAAACCTTTATCTTGAATTAAATAATCTCCAGGGACTTTTCCAAGTCTACAGACACTTCTTCCTAATGAATCCAGCCCATGCACCATGCACATAAGCACATTTCAATTTCCCACAGGAGCTGAAGGCTCTGAACTTTGATCATAGACTAACCCCCCACCATTCCCACATCACCTAGAATGAGTACTTTATTTGAAAAGAGAATAATACATCACTACCTTCTAATCCTCTTAGTTAAACATGGGACAATGAAAGATACACATCATGGAGTGAGCCAGTCGTGTCTGCTGGGGTGTAGGTGTGTCACGTTAAGGTAAAAAGGAAGATTCCAGCATAACAGAAGTAAACAGCTCAAAGCTCAAGTCTAATCAAAGATAATTATTTTAAGAGACAATCATACACGATGAAAGAACACACACCAAAACTGAGATAATTAATGGAATGATGGTGATTTTTAAATATTGTATTCTTTGCTTTCTAAAGGTATATTTTCAGAAGCACAGCAACAAACACTAATAAATAATATTTACTGAGCCTCTATTAGACACAGAAGGTGACATAGTACTGTAGTGGCTGTGCACAACTGAGACCAGGTCCTCAAAACAAAAAGACTTATCATGGTCTAGATATTGTATAATCCATTTTTGTGAGTATAATTCTATCATGGAATTGCTTAATCCTGATTCAGACTGTAATGGGCCTGGGAAACCATGTAATTTTGAGGAAAGCTCTAAAACCAGGATCTATTTAAGCCCAATGTACAAACTAGGGAAAATACACTAAGGGTAGATATTTTAGGCCTATGCTATAAAATCATGACAAAAGATATTCATGAAAAGCATGTTTTCTGGGAGTGTCCATTTGCTGTTGGTTCTTTAACTCTGTACTGTACTTGTTGGTGGACAACACCAGGAAGACAGGATGTGGCTCTACAGTTAGAGCCACATAGGACTCAATGCCTGGTTGACCACCTACTAGCTCTGTGACCTTGGGTAAATCACCTCACCTGGTGGTGGTGTATCAGTGCTGCCTCTATGAGATGAAGACAGTGAGAGGACTTCCCTCCTGGGAAACACACATTGCTGGGCATGTAGCCCTCAGGCACTTAGCTTTCACAGTCCATTAGGAGGAGCTGGTAGAGTAGTGTATCAGGAGCCAAGTGGTGGGTTTTTGTGTTTGTTTGTTTTTGTTTTTACATCTGCAATAAAATTTCAGAATAAAGACTTTGAATTTGTTACCTTGGGTAAAATACAATTATTTAACGATAGTAACGAAGTATCTGCTAATATTACTATAAAATTACTGCATTATTCCATACTTAACCGCAGTGAGTTCAGAGGCAATTATTCCTTTTATACAGCTGAGAAACCTGAGATTCAGAGAGTTTAAGATGTTGATATACAGGCCACCAATACAGAGTTCAGAATGAAACTCAGGTTTGTTTTAGTCCAAAGTCAATGTCTTTATAGTATGTATTCTTAAAGGTAACCCACAGTACACAGTATGGAAAATACATACAAACTAAGCAGTCATTGGGTTCAGTTTGAAGTAGAATCTTAGAATAAAATTCCTGTTATAGAGCTGCCAAGAAATATAAAATGAATGCTAGCCACATATGTAATTTAAAATTTTCTAGTAGCCACAGTGATAAAAAGTACAATGAAATGGGTGGGATTAATAGTAAATATATTTTATTTAGCCCATATGTCAAAAATAATATCACTTTAACATAAAATCAACCTAAAATTATCAATGAGATCTTTTGCATTTTTTAAAATACTAGGTCTTTAAACCCTGGTACTTTCCTCTTAGAGCAATCTCCAGAGACCAGCACCCATTAGGTGCTCCGGAGCTACAGGTGCCAGGGGCCCCATGTTGGACAGCGCGTGCTGGTCACTCTCCGCGACAACGTAACAGGGTGCAGTCAACGAGAGGCCCCAAATAGGGATTTATAATGGGGTCCAGAACTTGGTGTCCAGGAAATATTAGAAAAATATTTATATACAATATCCTCACCCCTACAAGTCTGAGCTGGGGGATGGGACACGTGGAGCAGGGCCATTGAGAGTTGTTTTGAACAGCAATAGTTTTGCAGATAACCTCTAGAATGTTCATTTAATATATCTATAACCATGAATGTATATATGTTAAACAGCTGTGGCCATGCGTTGAACCAGGGGGATGGGAGTAACTTCAACCCATGACGTAGCTGGGAGGCAACTTCCCCCTGGTTACAGAGCCTGTGAAAGAGCTTGGAGATGACTGGTTCCATGCCATGGGGCCAAACCTGTCCGGATTTACTATGGCAGCCCAGTAAAGCTGGAAAAACATGGGGATGTTGGCAGTTGTGGCCAACTGTGGGAGGAGTTGGAAATGGTGTGGCGGTGTGGCAGAGGAAGATTGGTGCTGGGATTTAAACCCAGGCACAGCAACCATGCCGAGTCTTTTTGGGACTATGAGGCTTGGGCAGAGAAGAACCACAGACTTCTATTTCTTTTTTCTGAGATACAGTACCCCGGACTGGACAGAGGGGAAAGGAAGGACTGTGAGTTTGTGGGTATTCTAAAGGACTTTGGCATCTCAATGATGGTATTAAGTTATTACTCTTAAGTTTGTATAACTCTTTAAATAAATAATCCCTTTCCTTTTCACTAATCTCTGGCATTGAGAGACATCTTTCCCTGGTGGCGGGCAAGGTGAACCTAGTATAGGATGGGGGACACCCGGAGCACAAGGGTGGGTCCATTTGGCAATACTATATCATTCTCGCACCCCCCCCCCCGCCCCGGGTCTGGTCTGTAGCAATGACAGCTCACACTAAACAATACTGGAACAAACCATTTGCACCATTGGACAGGTACAGCTAAATTTCCACTGGCAGACCAGGGATTTAGGGACAACTCAAGCTGTTTGCCTCATTCTTAGCTGTAATCTAATATAATGTTCTTATCTGCAAAAACTCAATGATATTTTCACCTCTAGTGCAGAACACTTAGGCCATGCTAAGGGTGGTGGTCACAGTCTGCACAACTCCACATGCTTTCTTTCTTTACATGAGGGAAATGCCCCATGTGGAACAGGTGGGACAGACAAGGCAGCCCTATAGTACAGGCAACCATGAAGCAAAAGGATGATTCTTTTCCTTGAGCTTGTGGACAAGCAGCAAAATCAAGCCTATATTTGCTTAATAAAAACAGCTGGGCCGCGTGCTTCTTTGGAGAGGCTCAGCTCAGCTGGGGTCCTTACTGATTCCCTGGCTGACAAAGGAGACAAGGGCAAGAGCAATCAGGATGGCTACTGAACAACTAAGTGATCTGTGAGAGCAAAAAATCCCAAGGGAAAGGAGAACTATTTCTGGGGGGAAAAAGGCAAGTTTTCACCAGAAAGTGTAATGAATAGACTGGGGATCTTGTTGTCCAGGCAGTGGGAGCCAGGAATGTCCTTCTCTCGTCCTTCTTTCCCTCCCTCTTTCCTAGTTGCTTTCTCCCTTTACTTGCCCATTACCCAGAGCTAAGCAGATACAGAAAGGTGTCACCAGCCCCCAACACTTCATGGTGGGTAAGTGTGCCACCAACCACCACCTGTGAGGTTTGTGCTTCCACGAGGGTGCACATCCCGTGGGAGGAAAAGGGAAAGACTTTTCAGAAAGAACAAAACAGAGCCTGGAGAAAAAGAGGGGAAATGAGTGTAGGAAGAGAACTGTCTTTCTGGGATGAGGGTCAAGTGTGCCACAGCCCTGGGTGTGAGTGGCTGGGACTCCAGTCTTGCCATGGGGGAGGGAAAATGCAGGTAAGCACTTAGTGATGAGCAGAGGCCAAAGCGCAACTAGTATTGCATACCATTCAAATAAATTTGACTTTAGTGCCTAATGGCAAGTTTAACATCCAAAATTTATGAAATGAGCAAAGAGGAAGGCACAGTCTGGATGATTCTGACATGCTCCTCTATGGACCACGAAGGCCAGGAAGCACAGGAGGGCAGGTGGGCTCTCCATCCTGTTTGCCAAATTTGGCCAGAGAGAGGTACTGACCAATCAAGACTGAAAGGGAAGGAGCAAGTGGATGTCTCAATCATGAAATGACTAGGGAAAGCACACAAGAGCTGGTGAGCACAGAAATCTGTGCAGAGGAACAGAGTGGATGGTGCCACTACCACTTAATTACAGCAAGTAGCTGCTGGTCTGGATCTGACCTTGGCTGTGGATTACCCAGAAGAAAGCTGGAAAATTAACTAAGGAGGTATAGTTTGGAGTGTTGGGACATAGATGAGAAGGTGGTAATAGGAAATAGTCTACCACAGGAAGGACTTAATTCTGAATACCCCCAACTTCTGAGTGCCTTTTTAAAAATAGTGCTCTGGGACCAGGAACAAAACAATGCCAATATACTGAAAAGAAGAGGCAGCATGTGAAGTTCTTTCTTGAAACAGATGGCACTTAATTGCAAACAGAACTGCCATCCACTCACCTGTCCCCCAAAAGGGTAGAAATTAAGTCCAATCATTGAATCTGAACACAGTAATTTAAGAGGCAGAGCTTAGGAGATTATTGGAGCTAGCCAGTGGTATTATTAAGGCCAGAATGTAAATCTTCTGATACCAAGTTGTTCCTTCATTCCTGCCTCCCATCAAGAGATCATTGCCAGCTACACATGCTAGCATTGCAGGTGGAAGTTCCTTGGGTGGTTCCCACTGAGCCATTCATGCTAACATGTAGGCGAACAGCACAGGCAGCAGTCACTGAAGCTGGATGAGCAGGGACCCTGAGGCTTGTGAGCTTAGTAATCAACAGACATGCCCCTTCCACTGTCCCCACATACTCTGAGCTATGCCTATTCATATACACTACAGGCAATAAAGAAGTGATTCTTACATAAAATAGTATGAAGAAAAAAATTAACTCAGATACAGAGGTTGGTGGTTGAGAGGTAGCAGGTAAAGATGGGCAAAAGGGGTCAAAAGGTACAAATAAAGTATAAAAGTAATTAGTATATAAATAAGTTACAAATTAAATAGGTCATGGGGATGTAATACATGGCATGGTAACTATAGTTAATAATATTGTATTACATATTTGAAAGTTGCTAAAGGAGTACATCTTAGAAGTTCTCATCACAAGAAAAAATTTTTGGACTTCCAGCCAAGATGGAGGCATAGGTGGATGCACCACACCTCCACGCACAACCAAGATTAGAACAACAACAATTTAGAGGCAGAATAACATCTAGAACTGACAGAAAATTTATCTGAATGGAAGTCGGGCAGCCAAGAAGTTGAAATAGACCCATTCATCCAGACCGGTAGGAGGGGTGGAGAGGAGTAGCCAGGCTCAGGTGATGGCACAGTGTGCAGAGAGAGTTGGGTGCATAAGGCATCCAGGGGTGTGTAAGGCATCTGGGGTGCGCAAGATCACAGCAGGTGGACCCTGAGTGTGTAAGCGGCAGCTGGCAGACCCAGTGAGGTGGCAATTGTGGAGCAGGGCAGAGCGCGCGGCCCAGGATCCCAGAGAAGGGACTGAGGACCCATGGAAAACGGAGCAACTGCCATTGTTCCCTCTCGACCCGCCCCCACATACAAAGTCACAATCTAGCGACTGGGGTGCCCAGCACTGGTGAACACCTAAGGCTCCGCCCCTCACTGTAACAGGAGCGACCAGACCAAAAAAAGAGAGAGAGAGAGAGATGGCTCAAACAGAAGAACCAAACAATGCCCCAGAACTCATCCTTTTAAGCAACCGAGAAATAGCCAACCTATCAGATGCACAGTTCAAAACACTGGTGATCAGGAAGCTCACAGAATTGGTTGATTTTGGGCACAAATTAGATGAACAAATGCAGGTTACCATAAAAGAAATGAAGGAAAATGCACAGGGAACCAATAGTGATGGGAAGGAAGTTGGGACTCAAAACAATAGAGTGGACCAGAAGGAAGAAAGAAACAACCAGATAGGAAAGAATGAAGAAATAAGAATTCAAAAACACGAGGAGCTTAGGAACCTCCAGGACATCTTTAAATGTTCCAACATCCAAATTATAGGGGTACCAGAAGGGGAAGAGGAAGAGCAACAGATTGAAAATGTATCTGAACAAATAATAAAGAAGAACTTCCCCACTCTAGCAAAGGAAATAGACTTCCAGGAAGTTCAGGAAGCTCAGAGAGTGCCAAAGAAGTTGGACCCAGAAAAGAAACACACCAAGGCACATCATAATTACATTACTCAAAATTAAAACTAAGGAGAGAATCCTAGAGGCAGGAAGAGAAAAGGAGACAGTTAACTACAAAGGAGTTCCCATCAGACTGTCAGTTGATTCCTCAAAAAAGACTTTACAGGCAAGAAGGGGCTGGAAAGAAGTATTCCAAGCCATGAAAGACAGGGACCTATATCCCAGATCGCTCTATCCAGCAAAGCTCTCATTTAGAATGAAAGGGCAGATCAAGTGCTTCTCAGATAAGGTCAAGTTAAAGGAGTTCATCATCACCAAGCCCTTATTTTATGAAATGTTGAAGGGACTTACCTAAGAAAAGAAGATAAAAAAAAACATGTATAGTAAAAGGACAGCAAACTAACAATTATTAACAACCACACCTAAAGCAAAACCAAAAGAAATTAAGCAAACAACTAGAACAGGAACAGAACCACAGAAATGGAGATCACATGGAGGGTTAGCAACAGGGGAGTGGGAGGAGGAGAGGAGGGGAAAGGGTACATAGAATAAGTAGCATAGATTGTAGGTTGAAAATAGATAGGAGCAGGGTAAGAATAGTATGAGAAATGTAGAAGCTAAAGAACTTATAAGTATGACACATGGGCATGAACTAAAGGGGGGGATGTGGGTGGGAGAGGGTGTACAGGGTGGAGGGGAGTGAAGGGGGGAAATGGGACAACTGTAATAGCATAATCAATAAAATATATTTAAAAAAAGAAAAAAAATAACATTTTTACAAAAAAAAGAAAAATATTTTTGTAGCTATGTGTGGTGATGGGTTAACTAGACTTATTGTGGTAATTATTTTACAGTATATATAAATATCAAATCACTATGTTGTATACCTGAAACTAATTTAACATTATATGTCAATTATATTGCGATGATAAAATAATTTAAAAATAAATAAAATACAAAAAGGACCCCAAAGCTAAAATACAGATAAACACAGGATTGAATAATAAAGTCATTTGGCCTGTGAATTTCCCTTTCAGCTCACAGACCACACTCCAAAAAATATAAATGGTTATCACAAATCCAAACTTGTTAAGTCAGCAAGGTTAGCTTGAATGTGAAAACAAACAGTTGAACAGTACTTAAAAATCAAAAGAAAATGTCTGCTGATGCATGAAGATCCTCAGTGGAAGCCTGGAGCAATATGTAAAGCATCTCCTTCTGGATTCTGTGTTTTCAGAAAATTGATAGAGTCTGGAAAGACTCAAAAGAAGGACAAGTCAATGAGTAAGATGATGGAAAATGGAACCTCCAAGGAAAGATTAGAAGGGTTTTGATGGTGTAGCCTAAAAAAGAGAAGACTATGGGGTGGCTTAATAACTGTCTTCAAGTATCATTATAGGATGGGTTGTGAAATAGCAGCCACCAACATGTTGTCTTCTACAACCTGAGAGAGCAGAAGAAATTGTCTTAAAATAGGAGAAAGTAGAAAGGGAGTGGAGAAATGGACTCCCTGAGACCAGGAGTGAGTTCTGGACAGGCTCTCACCACATCAAGGGCTGCAGAGCTCTGACCTCAGACAGCTTTTACACAAACAGTCCATTCTCTTGATTACAAATAGCCCTTACTAGGTACAGTGGGGTGGAGTGGAAACCAAGTGACCCTAAATAGTCACTTCTATGACATTTTAACTTTTGGTTCATAACTGTGGTAAAGCTTTAGCTAATAGTCCATTTCCTACCCTGGGGTGGAGGGGTGGACTGTTAAAATCAAGACCTACAAGATCCACAGGATGGGTTAGCAATGACACTATTTTATAATGCAATAAAATGAATCCGGTTTTCAGGTGAATTTTTTAAATGACAGTAAACATAAGCCATAGAAAAGCCCTAATTAACATAATTATGCTTAGAAGAGAATTTAGCCCAAATGTAATCACCCTCATTCACAATTCTGCTAATCCGTGGTCTCTAAATTAAAGACCACATATAGAACTGCCAGGTGCACCCCAAGTTCAAGCTGGACCACAGGATTTTTTTCTTCCTTCAAGAAGAAGCATTTATGGCAGAAGGCTGAAGAACCAATAAAAAACGTAATTTCATAATAGCTCTCCTATGTCTCCATGTTTCCAATAATCCAAAGGGCCAAAGGTGACCCCATTCCCACTACACAGCACTGTGCACGCTACTGGATTGGTTTCCAACTGACACTACTGGGTGTGTATTTTTTCCCCAAGTCAGCCTATTACATATTACAGTTTTACAAAGAAATTGCAACTCTACACCAGGCTGTGGGTCTGTGCTTGGGCAGTGACAAAAGGAGCGATGACCTGTACTCTTAGAGGGAAATGGGGGCCATGCTGCCTCTGGGCAGAGGGGAGCGCCCTAAAAGCCAAACAAAACTTTAGATAAGGTCGAGGGGTCAGGAACTGGGCAAATCTTTGGCCACTGGCTCATTTGTGGCTGTGGCTCTGAAAAGTAAAGAGTAAATTCTGATGATCTTGTAAAAATCAAGTGCAACGCCTTTTTGGCATTAAGTGAAAATAAATACTTCCATTTCAATATCACAACATTGTAGAACAATTCTGCTCCAAATGGTAGCTGCTAGTCACATGTTGATATTTAAATTTGAATTAATTACAATTAATAAAATTTAAAAATCCATTTCTCCAGTGGGACTAACCACATTTCAAGTGCTTGAGAGCTACTCTGCTTGGTGGCTACTGCAGGGGAAGGCACAGATTAATATTTTCACCCATGCAGAACATTCTACTGGGCACCTCTATTCTAGATATCAAAGGCTAAAAGAGACTTGAGAGTCAACCATATAATTTTACAGATGTGAGAACTAAGGCCCACAAAGAAAATGTTCCTTGTCCAAATAGTTAACTGTCACCTCCCACCTCAACCCCCATGTAAGTGTGGCTTCAATGACAGAGACCAAGACAGGCTGTACATCGTTGAGCCATGAAGCCCTTGGGAAAGACTAGAGAGGGAGGTGACTAACATTATGGAATTGACAGGTAGAAATAGTAGGGTGAAAAGATGGTCCAGGTGGATGATGTAGCATAAGAAAAGAGAAACAAGCATTTTTGTGGGCTTATGAGTCAAACTTAGCTAACATTTTAGAAAGATCTAAAAAATGTAGAATAAGAATGGAAGGGGAAATTGGAGCTTGATTTTTAAGGTTCCTGTTTCAGTTATCTATTGCTATGTAAAAAAGCTAACTGAAAACTCAGGAGGCTTAAAATAATTTTTTTCTAAAATTCTGGGTAGTGGCTATGCTCATCTGGGTGATTTTTTTCACCTGGGTGTCATTTATACAATTGCATGCAGCTGGGAACTTGTCTGTCCCTCCAAGATGTAGGTATCTCAGTTCTTTTCTGTCTGTGTGTTGCGACATGGCAAGGATATTCTCAGAGAATTAAGCAGAAAGCGGTCAGGTCTGGAAATGGCACAATGTCACTTCTGCTGCATTAAACTGCCCAAAGCAAGTGAAAGGACTGCCCAGTCAACGTGAGGGGTCTCAGAGCCATCTCCTGATGAAAAGGATGGCAAAGCCCTGGCTTGTGTGGCTTAGTGGATTGGGTGCCAACCTGCAAACCAAAGCGTTGCCGGCTCGATTCCCAGTCATGGCATGTGCCTGGATTGCGGGCCAGGTCAGGCCTCTAGTAGGGGGTGCAGGAGAGGCAACCACACATTGATGTTTCTCTCCCTCTCTTTCTCCTTCTCTTCCCCTCTCTCTAAAAAAATAAATAAATAAAATATTTTTTTAAAGAAAAGGATGGCAACGAACAGGTGGCCAATTTTTATCCATGGTATTCCCCCCATACCTAGCTCAGGAATTTATACTCAATTTGGTAGGTAACAAAGGAAGAGAATAAAGTCATCATAATTATGCTTTAGGGATAAAAATCGTTTCAATGCATGGAATAAACAAGAGCAGTGGCTACAGAGGTCGGTCAGGTTGTTATAATTTAACTATGACTGAACAATAGGGTCAGATCTCATGGGAGAAAATGGGAGCTTGCAAGAGCTACTACATAGATAACTGAAGGCACTGGAGAGAAACTGAGTCAACATTTCAGGTTGGAGAACTAAAAAACTGACGCCTTATTTACGCAGATGGGAGATGCTTGCTAAGTAAAGATAAATTTTAGTTTGTGACAATTTTAGAAAAATCCCTAACTTCAGTTTATGGTCATATCCAAAAAACAGCCACAGGTCCATCCACGCAGATACCAAACTAAAGGTACTTATAAATGTATAAGGTACAGTAAAAATGTACCTTAACTGATTTTTGACCTGGTTTTGATCATCTCTCACAACTATTAAAATTCTGTTGAATGGGTAGTTCACCTGAATTAGAAATTTAAACACTGACCATTAGCAATCTATTATTTGGAAAGCTGAAACAGTATACCAAACTACAGGGTGTAAGAGATACTTAGCTAACTAAAACCTGGCCAAAATATCGGGACAAATACAATTAAATACTGGAATTCTGAAATACTGAAATTCTGATTACCCATCTCTTCCCACAGCCTTTGTTTTCATATGTCTTTGAAATAAGCATTATCAGTATGATCCTTTCGGAAGTTCTATTCTGACTCAAGGAGGAGTTAGTCCCAGTAAGACATGCAACCTTAAGTTAGCTGAGATTTTTGGAGTAACTGCCCATTCTAGTTAAATATTTTCTGAGTTCCTATTACAGTGAAGTGTCAAAGATATAGCAGGAAACATGACAGAGTTTCCAACATCTTATTGGAATGCACATTTAGTGGCAAAAGACACATTATAAGCAACCCCATCTGGGATATTTTCAACCAATGATACACTTTGTGATGAAACCAAATGGAGAGTAGGGATGGCGATATATGCATGTAGGAACTACTTTAGACAAAAGAGTCTCCTCTAAATTTTCAATCTGTTGGATGAAAATTAAAGGGCCACATGCTTTGGGCATCTGAAAACTTTGTTTGATACATTATTTTAGTTTCTGCATTCCTTTCTTCTTTGAGGTCTCTCTGAGCTCCCTAAAAAAAGAGGTTATATTCCAGTTTTGAAGCTCAGGAACTAGAGAAGAGGTATGATAGGGAGACAGCAGATAGGTAGTTTGGAAATCTTAGGAAATAAACCATTTCTAAGCCATTCATTGCTACGTACATACCAACAGATGGGAAAGAACCCAGAAAGCTTCCTGTGGAACATAGTGTTCCTTTGATGATCTGTGTTAACTAATCAGAGCACTGGGATGAATGTGATATAAGACACTGTCTACTGATAATACCGGCTATAAGATGCTTCACTTTTGGGGAGATCTCTATTTTTACTTTTTACATTTCATAAAAATTTCCTGGTAGCATTTATTATTCCAATTACTACTGCTATCATTCTCCCAAGCACAGGCAGTCTGTATTTTCCCATTAGAAGATATACCAAGGCAATGAAAAGAAATGACAACAACAACAACAACAACAACAACAACAAAACAAGCTTGTACTCCATCTAAATTGTGTTTTCTACAGTCATACCCATAAACAAATATAAACTCAAAGGGAACAGTTTCTGAGATACAGAACTCGGAATGTATATAACATAGGCTTCAATAAAAACAATATACATGAATAACAGCTAAATTAGTAGATCTGCTTCTAGAATCCTTTTTTTTCCAGGCACACTCAGGATAGGCCTTTAACAGCCCCTGATACTTCAATGAAAAATTGAGGTGCCAATGATTTGTAGGCTAAATTAATGTTAAATACTTCAAAGGACAGGACAAATAAGTAGGTAGCAAACATTTTATGAGTTCACTTCCTTCAAGGGAACTTGGAGAGCAGGATTTTATTGCTGTGAATTCTAGTCACCCTTACTACCCCTCAGCATCTGTTTGAAATATGTAGTAGACAATTGCTTTTTTGGCTGTGATTCGGATGGTTGAAACACAGGACGAACAGACTATTGAATATAAGCTTTCCTCCAGCAATATGCATTTTTATTAATTCTCTTGCATAGCAAACAGCTGGCCATTTAGCGGCCAACCTCTATAGTATTATAAAAAAATTTGATCATTTACAAATAAATGATGGTGGTCAAGCATGGGACAACCATGTTAAAATGTGTCTACTCTATGTTCCTTCACATTCCAGAAGTAGGGAGAACAATAACATCAGGAAAGTCTTTTGTCCAAATTTAATTCATCACTAATATGTGCAAAATTTCAACTTAAATAATAAATATGAACTCTCTATATAAATGTGCCTGACTTGCCACAGAGACCAGCCAAAACAAACAAGTCCCGCAGTCTGAAGTAGCAGAATTTTTGCAGAAGCCATGGACTTGCCCGTTTTTAATCAACTTTTCAAATTTTCTCCCAGCACTATAGAAATGTTGGAAGGCAGTCCCTCGATAATAGTGAGAAGGGCCTCTTCACGGCGACTGTGGAAGGATAGAGGGCTGAATGAATGTCTACCAGCCAAACTTGAGTCTGTCGGTACAATTCCTCACAGACAAAAGCTAAATCCCACCCCATCCACGCCGCCCCAAAATAAAGACATAGAGAGGCATGGGTCAAAGGGACAGAGTAGCCCATCTCAAATGGTTGTGCTCCCTGTGACAACCAGAAATACACAGGGCCACTGCCTGCAAACAGGGAAGGCTGTAAAAGAATGAAAGGACAGATGACACCAAAGCAGAACGAAACACATGTTGCTAGAAGCAGTGAAAACCATTAGAACAGAAACTGCCTAATATTAATTCCCAAAGACTAATACATTTACATTGGAAAACTAGGAAATTGCTTTTACAAAAATCTTTTAGTCAAGATGATTTCACAAGACAGTGCACATTTTTAGGAACCTGTTTTGTGTTTTCTCATAACAAATCTACCAATCATTTCTATCTTTAATACTTCATTATACAACAAACACCAAACATCCACTGAACTTCAAATTCATGCTCCCACCCACCTCTAGCCCATTACACTTGAAATTATTTGTCTCCAAAATAACAAAGGAAAAAGTGAGTGGTTAAGATGACTAGAGTAATAACTGTTTTTCTTCCTTCAACCAATTTACATAGCATTTTTCCTAGTTGTCCCAAAATGCAGATTCTTCAAGGAATATTTCAGGCATTTAAATGGAAAGTGAACTCCCATGAATTTTGGCAAAAATAATGGAAACAAGGACTGAAACAAAAATATCCAATAAAACACTTTCTCTTTCCTGAAAGAGATGGAAATAAAACACACCCTGAAAAGAAAATTATTTTCTAAAACGTTACTAGGAATAGCTTTCAACAAACTGAAAGGAAACACCATTCTTTTTTTTTTTTTTTGTAAAAATCAAAACCTGTTTCCCAGAATGACTTCTCTAAAATCATCAGCACCTCACAAATTTTTGTTTAAAGAACATTAACTCAATTAAGCTTTCTTCATATTCAAAAAAATTAAGAAAGGAGGCCAATTCTGCCATAAGGCCTTATAATTATTTCAAATAAAAATAAGTAAGTCACAAAGGACTAGCTAGACATTTCAAAAACAGTAATATTTTTTCTTATGTGTGAGAACTGTTTTTTTCTATATAAAAATCTTTTGAAATTTTTGTTGTAACTGATACTCCACGGAAGAAACTGCTGCAGAGACATAAGTTTCCTGACTTAATGACTGGTTCTAACCCCCACCTCGCCCCCTTGCCTTTAATTTGTCACGTGGTCCAGATGGACAAACTATGTCTAAGGAAGAGGATAATACTGATTCCAGCCAAACAAACCAGAAAAAAACACACACACACAAAAAAACCCCAACTTGGCTAGGATGGTCTAGACATCATTCACCAAGAAGCAGCTAAGACAACCAGAAAGGCACATGGAAGGGCATCAACCCTGGAAGGTCTTTGCAAAATCCATAGGTGAAGTAGTCAACAAGATTCCATTAGTCACTGGTCTGGGGCATTTCCTCATAGCAATTTGAATTTTGTAAACATATAAAATGAGAAGCAACATTATCATCAAGTAACTGCATATTGCTGGTGGTAACAGAAACGTCATGTTTAAGCATCCGATCTCATTTCCTAACTAACAGCATGAAAACAGAGGATGAAAGAAGGCAGGTTTGATTGCTTGACTTTAAGAAAAAACTAAGTTCCCCAAAAGAAAGACTTTAACTTATAAAACTACCTATATTCTAGAGACAAACATCTCATACGTATGTGAAAAATATTGACAAGGAGAGTCTAACACTTCCTTCCTCCTTCACTCACCATGTACTCTACAGTGTAGAGGGCAGTCTTCCAGGACCCTGAGGGACAGCACAGGAATAGAAGGCAGCCCTTGGAGAGACAACCTGAGGGAGATGCGCTGTGCTGTGAGGGGATTGACCCAGGCACTGTAAACAATGTATGCCACCTGGTGACCTGCCATCATCTCATCTCCCAAAGACTCAGAGTTCCGTTCTTTGAACTTTTCTTGAACTCTGTATAATTAAACACCAAATTTGGCAATCCATGCTAATTTTGAAAGGCACTCCCTGGGAATTTAGTAAAAGTTTAAACAACTTGTTTACATGTATTTGGCCCATCTGTTTAAACAGAAAGTTTATTTTAATAGGAGCAAATCTTGGGTGCAACCTCCTTTTGTGCTTGAGACCACTGTGACCTCTTACCCAGCTCTGTTTCCCTAATCTGCATTCTAAATCTCCTCTGTAAACAAAACCCGAATAACAACTTTTTATGATAAATGTTGAACACCTCCAAGATGACAGCTGCAAAATAAACTCTACTTTTACAACCAGGAAGCATTCTAAACATACAGAAAATACTTTTCATTACGCTGTTCTCTTCTAGGAAACCACACACAAAGAAATCTTGTGTATGTGTGTGTGCATGCCCTCCTGACGATCTTTCTGAAATGCGTGCATTCCCATCATGCCCAGTGTGTTCTAGCCCCATGATGCCCTCACTTTTGATTGTGGAGATGATGGTGAAGTGCACAGAGTATTTACTGATCCGGTTATCTTGTTCTGTGACAGGCAGAATCAATCAATCAAGAGGGCAGTTTTGCACTTACATATTCCAGGCACATCTCTGCACTTCAGGATACGAGATCACAGTGTTATCCAGCCAAATTTGATCAACAAATGCAGTTCCCCTGTGCCACAGCAATCTCAGATGAAGATGTTATTATGTGGAACTGAGCAAAGTGATAAAGACGGTACAGCGGAGCTCAGAGAGGACCAGCTGGACCTTACTGACAGCTTTTATATACCAAGGTGGTGATGCCCTCTTCTTCCAGGACTGTAAAAGTTCCCTTGATTTGAAGAAAACCATGCTGTACACACACTGGTGACCCCCAAACATTGCATTTCCTCATCTAATGCTAAAATCATCAAGTAGAAGTAACATATATTTAGTGTGGCATTACAGGCAAAATTCTTTAATAAGGAGGATCATACTTAAAGCACAAAGAACATTTATGTGAATTTTCATACAGGCATTCTGATAGTCTGCTGTTATTATTAATTGGTATAAATTAACTTCTGAAAGACAAAAACCTGTTTTTATAATTTAATCAGTGGTATAAGCAATCGTATTGATATCATGTCTATGGCACTGCATATAATAAGTTGGTGTCAATATTTCAAGAGGATCTCAAAAAAGGTATGAGAATCTCTGTGCCAACAGCTATACCTCAATACTGCCCTGAAGTTATTTTACATTATTTAATCCCAAATCCCTTCTTTTCGAGTCTGCCTTCTTCTTGCATTTTAAATCTTTAATGGGAGCCTTTGGCGGTCTATGGGTACAATGATTAGATATCTGCTGAGAAAAATTGGAAAATTAATCATCATTTCCATTTTATGCTTTTGTACCACACCAAAAATTACTTACTCGTAGTGCTAACTTCCAAACTCTCGCAATATGTTCCTTAACATTGCAAATGTGAAGAGAGATTTCAGATACAGCATGTCCAAACGGAGCCAGTAAACAGCCTTAAGTTATTCTTTGAGATGTGTATTCTGGGTTCTCATCCAAATTTCATTTTGATTCATTTTAATTAAAATACATTTATTGGTAGAGGTTATGTTACATGCAGCATAAAACCAAGGCAAGACTACCTCAAGCCAATCGTAGGAATGATGTTAAAATTGTTTTTTATTCTTTTATGAATTTTCCTGTTTAAATTACATCATTTCACAATTCTATGCAAAATGTGAAACTCTGTCCACAGGCAGTTTATTATAGAAACTGATAGATCCATTAATCTGACTTTTGCCCAAATAGCTCCACAAGGAACAAAAACAACAACAATAACAAAACCCCACCTAAAGTCAGCTATCACATTGCAAGTACCATCAAACTGCTAAATCTATTAACTTTGTTTTCTTTTTTCACTATTATTAAACTGGAAAGAAAAATTCAACTGGAAAATTGTGCCTTTTCAGTTCCCTTGTCATCATGTAATAAGTATGAGAAATATATGTGCAATGGCCAAATGGCCGGTAGACAAAACACCCACTCTCAATGACGTGCTGTTTTCCATACCACTCAGACAGAATCAAAACAACAGAACTGCTGCAAACAAAAACAAAATCACAGTTCCCATCAGCATTCCAGACAGAGAAAATTTACAGGAAAAGAAGCTGGGAAAAAAACCAGAATGAAGTAACTGCTCATACCTCCACTCTTGGTAGAGCCATTTCTTCAGACAAACAGCACTTACTTTAACGCTGAAATGTTTAACAATTGATAAAATGTTTGCCAGTGTTGGAAAACTTTCGTTTCTTTTTTGGGCAAACATTTGCACTGCTTAAAGTGATGAAGTGCTTCCATAGAACTGAGAGGCCCACAATATTATTTTATTTTATTTTTTTACAGGGAAGACTTGTGATAGGAAAGGAAACTTGGGTTGTAGAAGTATTCAGAGGCAGGTGTGTGATTTAATTAATTTCCTTTCACTGAGAAATACTGCCGTGTTTCCTGGTATTGCTAAGTCTGCCTGGCAGGAGAATGTAAAACTTACTTTAAAAGTGAGGGGATCTCCTTTTATAGCCGAGTCACATTTCTGTAATTTTATTAAGGTGCTGGCTCTCTGGAAGTTACTAGATCATGGTTTCCCCTAGATACGAAGCACTGCAGTCAGTATCAACAGCTGTATTTGACTATTTTATTGAGTCATTTTAGCATCTCCATCACAGTGGATTCTTGTCAGCTGCACTCCTGCTAACACAATTCCTGTGTTTTGCCTGGCAGTAAATGGACGCCTCTGCCCTTGCCTCCTCTAAACAACTCTGTTAACATTTGCCCCCAAGCGTCTTTCTCTTTGTCCAGTCCCTGTCTTCTAACAGATGTCAACCAAGCCTAATCAAGCATAAAATGGTCATAAATATTTCTTTCTGGTAGATTTCACATTCGCATTTCATGCAGGGACATGATATTTTTCTGCTACCTCCAGGGAGAGCCTAATGCAAAAACCAGTTACTTACATTCTAGCCTCGTGTTCCTTTAGCAGAACATGTTCTGAGTCCACAGGCATAAAAAGGCATAAACCTATCTTTCATCTTTTGTTTAACTGTACCTTTCCTTTTCTCCCCAAAGTGCATCTTCATCTTACAGTTTACACTTATGCACGGGAAAATATAAAACAAAATTGAAAATGAGATCACATCTACTATATTTAAGTAACTTCAGGTGTTCAACATTAGACTCCTTAAGGACTGGCCAGAAGAGATTTGATCAGATACTAATTCAAATAGCAAGCTATTCATAACGTAGATATGAAGATGATTCTTCTATTTTGGTTTATATTATGCAAAATTTTGCAACCTTCATCATCATATTTAGTTTAAACAATGAGATGAAACCAATGTACAAATTTCAGGTTCATGCCAATTAACCAGATGAAAAAACGAAAGTGAATCATGAGACAGGCCCCCTTTCCAATCCTGAAACTTTGATCAAGCAGGGGAAGCCATTCCAGATCACGAAGCTGCCTCCTTAAACAGAGAATTGGTAATTAGCACAATCATATTTGTGTTCAGCAAACTTCATAAATAATGAGTCGTAATCTAAAGTAAAACTATCCTAATAATACTGTTGAGACCATATGTCTATGTTTCTCTTTTTTAATCCTTTTGTCAAAACAAAAATTTTATACTGCTTATTTAAAGTGAACTGCAAAAACACTTCGCGGTATATATCACAACAATGGTGCCCCCCTCCCTCACTCGGTTGAGCCTAATATTTGATTACTGCTAGTCAAATCAAGCTTTCAGGCAAATAATCTCCATTTTTAAAGTTAATGAGATATGGTCATGTCGACAACAGCTTGCAGAAACTTTTAATTTTAATTTCTGCAGGCTGTGCTGGCCTCTTTTACAGCGACTACTGTATGAATGAATCAAATTTGCCAACATGGCTTATGTAGACAAGTGCACACTAATTAAAAATACCCACTGGTATCATAATTTAAATACCATGAAAATAAACTGTGAAAGTCACTGGGATCTAGTCTCATGGTTGCCTTACAGTGTGTGCTTCCTCTGACTATAGGATGCTTTACTGCGGGTGTGTTTTTAGCTGAAAACTGTAAATTTGAGAAATTTGGGACTTTGATATAATTACACAATTTGTGTTAATACTTGTTCACATAGCTATTAAGCAGATCTCTCAGAATGACCCCTAATTGAGAAAAACAGATTGCTGGGGCAAACAAAAAATTTATACTCTTAATTTAGGGTCCATCTACAGCTTCTCGGATCTACGGTGCCTTCTCTTTCTAAGCTCAAGCCAGGATAAAATAAAAATAAAAACAGCTATCTTTTGTCCTTCTCTCTTTTCTTTTATTCTTTTAAAAAGTTTTCATTCTTCTTAATATTTGTATTTTAACTGCTTTTCCTCCCAACAAATAAGGTAGGACAGGCTTCTTTACCTAAATTGAATCCTTAAATGCTGCTATAACATCTTTCCATCCATCCAGCCGGCCATCCAGCCAGCCACCCATCTACTCTCTCCAACAACCCCACCTCTCTCTCTCTCACACACGTGCAGAGACATGTTGTTTCTTTTAATTTAAATGATTTTTGGCAAGGAAATTCCAAATTCTGTCTTTGTTAAAATAAAAGCACATTTCACACAGGTAAAAAGTTGACACCTCGAGGGTTAAAGCTATTTGAGGGGTTAAACATGCAATTACCTCTGACCAAAACCGGAGAGACATATAGATCAATAGAAGAAATGAAGTCCCCAGGTCCCCCTCAGAAGCCTTCATCACATTACTACCAGACAGAAACTCTTTAAGTACCATTTTCAGATGTTAAATCATTGCTCGCACTAAACACATTCTTGCTATTCCTGGGGGAACAATATCTGAAGACAGCGTGCTAACAAATGTAATCCTGTAAATAGACATTTTTTTCTCTTGTTGTTAGTACCTTGTACCCCGCTCCGGGCTCTGTCATTCAGGCCTTTTCTCTGCTTTGAAGTTAAAATACTGAATGAGTAGTGCCATCTATTATCCAGAGTGTGCATGTAGATTATAAATAAGAAATAAAAGTGGCTCTCATATACTTCTTTTGCATTAGCAAGCTGCCTTCTCTCTCACTGCTTCTGTCCTCATACCTTTGAACAAACAATCTATTAGAAACCTGAATGTTAGGGTTTCTCAAGGGGAAGACAGCAACTGGGAGGTGTGGATGTGAAATGTGGGAAGCTGTACCAACAGGCACAGGGCTGGGGTCTGGGCCATGGCTTGGCCACCAGCTTTCTCCGTCCCTAGTCTCATCTTCAGATGCCCTTCAGGGCCAGTGTTCTGGTGATGGGGACCATCTTCATTTCCATTTTTTTCTGTTGACAAACAGAATCCATGAATATTAATTATTCTGAAATTTATTTGCAGAAAAGGCACTTTCTAATCCTTATCAATTATTTATTGAAAAATCTCTACCACCTAATCATCTCATTAACATTATTATACTAAGGCCAACAGCAAATATTCTTTTGATAAGTAACAACCCAACCTGTTATCCTTGCTGCCAAATCTCAGGTAGCCTCCTTGCTTAATCATGGACAATCCAGCTTTTGTTTCTAAGAAGTTTTTAGGTTGGTCTTCCTTTTTTATTTTAAATATATTTTACTGATTATACTATTACAGTTGTCCTATTTCCCTCACTTTATTCCCTCCTGGAACCCCCCACCCCCATTCTTGGCCTCCCTTAGTTCATATCCATGGGTCGTACATATAAGTTCTTTGGCTTCTACATTTCATATACTATTCTTAACCTCCCCCTGTCTATTTTATACCTACCATTTATGCTACTTACTCCCTGTACCTTTTCCCTCATTCCCCCACTTCCCCTTCTCCACTGATAACCTCCATGTGATGATCTCCATTTCTCTGATTCTGTTCCTGTTCTAGTTGTTCGCTTAGTTTGTTTTAGTTTTTTTAAGTTGGGTTGTTGATAGTTGTGAGTTTGCTGTCATTTTACTGTTCCTAGTTTTGATCATCTTCTTTTTCTTAGATAGGTCCCTATAATAAGGGCTTGGTGATACTAAATTCCTTTAACTTGACCTTATCTGGAAAGCACTTTATCTGCCCTTCCATTCTAAATGATAGCTTTGCTGGAGAGAGTAATCTTGGATGTAGGTCCTCCCCTTTCAAGACCTGGAATACTTCTTTCCAGCCCCTTCTTGCCTACAAGGCCCCTTCTTTTGAGAAATCAGCTGATAGTTTTATGGGAACTCCTTTGTAAGTAACTTTTGCCTTTTCTCTTGCTGCTTTTAAAAGTAACTTTTTCCTTTTCTCTTGCTGCTTTTAAGAGTTTCTCCTTATCTTTAGTCTTGGGTAATGTAATTATGATGTGCCTTGGGGTATGTTTCCTTGGGTCAAACTTCTTTGGGACTCTCTGGGCTTCCTGGATTTCCTGGAAGTCTATTTCCTTTGCCAGACTGGGGAAGTTTTCCTTCATTATTTTTTCAAGTAAGTTTTCAATTTCTTGTGGTTCCTCTTCTCCTTCTGGCATCCCTATATTCGAATGTTGGAACACTGAAAGTTGTCCCAAAGGTTCCTAAGCCTTTCTTCACTTTTTTAAACTCTTGTTTCTTCATTCTGTTCTGGTTGAATGTTTTTTTCTTCCTTTTGGTCCAAATCATTGATGTGAGTCCTAGTTTCCTGTTCCCTGTACATTTTCCTATATTTCACTTTTCATAGCCGCTGTCACTTTTTCCTCTATTTTGTGACCATACTTAACCACTTCTGTAAGCATCCTGATCAGCAGTGTTTTGAACTGTGCATCTGATAAGTTGGCTATATCTTCATTATTTAGTTGTATTTTTTCTGGAGCTTTGATCTGTTCTTTTATTTGGGCCTTTTTTTTTTTTTGGTCTCAGCGGGCCTGTTATGAAGTAAAGGGTGGAGACTTAGGTACTGGCCAGGGCGGGGCAAGCCTTGTCACTGCATTGTGGCACCCTTTGTGGGAGAGGGGTCTGAGAGGGAACATTGTTTTGCCTCTTGCTCAGCTCTCCGCAGCTTTCAGTTACTTACTCCACTACCCACAAGCAAATTGGGCCCGTCTGATTCTTGGGTGGGTGGTTTTGTGTACGTTCTAGGACTTTGTGGGTCTCTCTAATGAACTATCCTATGAGTCTACAGTTTTTTCCACTGCTGCAATCCCCACAGGTTTTTTCAATCAGAGGTTTTAGGGCTTTATTTCCGAGCGCTGATACCCTGGGTTGTTTGGTCTGTCTCACTCCTCCCTTGTTCCTCCCAGTTTATCTGCACACAAATGTGGGACTGCCTGCTCCACCAGCTGCTGCCTTGCCATGAGTCCTCTCTGCCCAGCTGCCCGTCTCCACCCTTTTCTACCAGTCTGGATGAATGTTTCTTCTTGAACTCCTTGGTTGTCAGGCTTCCATACAGTTCGACATTCTGTCATTTCTGGGTTTTTTTTTTTTTGTTTTTAAATTTGTTGTTGTCCTTCTTTTGGTTGTACAAGGAGATATAGTGTACCTACCTACTCTTCCACCTTGGCCGGTGATCCCTTTTTTTTTTTTAAATAAAAGAAAATATACATAAAATGCCCTTTTTTAAAAACAAAAAGTTTCTGATACTCTATAGAAAAATAAAAACTAAAACATTGGAAAATATATGTATGCCCCCTTTTTTAACACTTTTATGAGTATAATTACTAAATGGAAATCTCCAGGGACCAAAACCCCAGCCACAGTGCTTGAGTGGCTCCAGGGGAGGGCACAATCAGACAATAAGACACTTCAGTTTCACTGTCTGAACCCCAAAATCTCCATCTTCTCACCTCATAAAACCTACCACCCAACAAACCTGTTTCCATTTACAGGGTTTCAAGAATAGAAAGTGTATCCCTTTCAAAAAATCTCTATGGTATTGGGGGGCACGCTTTTGTTCTGCATAAAAACATTGCAAATATAAAAGAGCCAGAATTATCTTTTGATGCAACATATTAGCTGTTATCCTATTAGTAAAACTATGCCTTACACACAGAAGGACAAAACCAGACCCAAAGTCAAGAGGCTATCCATTGTAAGCAGAAGTCAATGAAAGGTAAATGAGAGTGGGAGTGCAGTAACAGCAGGCCAGTCCATGATAACCATGCTTGTCTAGGAAGAATTTACAGAGGTTAACTCTGGCAAGTTCCATAAAAATGTCATATAGTCATGAGGACTGAAGTTGTCTTACAAAGGACTGCTGGCATGTTCTGGAAAGTCTTAGCTTCTTTCCCAAAAGCATTTAAGAAAATATGGGCTTGCAGTAACCAATATAACCACTGTAAGTGAAGCTTTAAAGAATGGGAATTGGGAAATAGACCCTAGTAGGAAGGACGGAAGTGAGAAGAGTTTTGTTTTTTTTTTAAGAAGTGAAAAAATAAGTCATCAATCTTAAGACATGGTGTGACTAACAGAGAAACTTTACCACTTTTTACATAGAAAAAATTTCCTTGAGACACCATCTCTGTACCTCCTAGGGCAGGGGTTGATAAACAACTGCCCAAAGGTTCAATCCAATCCTCTGCTACTATAACCCAACACAGGTCAGGCTGCCTGCCACTACAAAAGCCAATACTGAAGAGGCAGATGCTGACCTAAAGAAAAGTGGTTTATTTGCAGATACTGGCCATCTGGAAGATGGGGCACTCATGCCTCAAAACCCATCTCCTGGAAGATGGGGGACTCATGTCACAAAGCCCATCTCCTGGAAGATGGGGGACTCATGTCACAAAGCCCATATCCACCTTTCAGTGGAGGCAGAGGTTTTTATAAGGAGGGAGAGGAGAACAGAACAAAGAGATCAAAGGAGGGAATTAAAAAGTTCTCTACATGCTGAGGAGCATAATCTATTCTGATAAGGCAAGTGATGGTCCAGTGTGCATCATCCTGGTTTAGTCATACTGGCTTCATGTCATCCTGGCTCCATAGTTGAAGATCAGCAAATCTCCTAGAGCTGGGATGCCTGAAGGTCAGACTTTGTATCTTTTGAAGTTAGTTTCTAGGATTCGGACACAAACATGTTGTTCATCTACAAACTGTATACTAGAGTTAGCACTTAAAGAAACAATGTCAAAAGAATGGTGGGGTGGGTTACAATTTCCCACTGCTGCAATTTTCCACCGAGTTTCTGTAAGTAAAGTTTTATTGGAACACAGCCATACCCATTTATGTATTATCTGTGTTCACACAGGGCATTTGTGACAGACAGAAAAGCTAACAAAGTTTACTATTTAAAGTAAATTTATATGTAAAGTTTACTGATCCATCCTGTAGAGAGATTACAGTGAAGAAAAATAAGAACTTGCCAAGAATTGATAACAAAAATTTAAAAACAGATGTGTATGTACACAGTCACACAAATGTGTCAAATGTAATTCTTAATGGTGTTGGTAACCATAGAAAAGAAGTTTCCGATTTCATACATCCTGACATGTCAGGGAAGGTCCCACAACATACCCCAGAAGACTTTCTAAACATAACAGGGGTGTCCATGCAAATGTTAATCAAAAGACAAAGCCTTAAATATGTCTGAGCTTACTTTCTTCATCTGTAAAATGTGAGGCTGGATCATCCAAAGAAATTTTAAAAATTCTATGACCCTACATAGGAAAATAAGGAAAACAAACACATATTTGGGGTAGGGATTAAGGGGGAGGAGAATTGAGGATATGGGAGACAACAGTCACATTTAAGAGAGGACTGGTAATATGCTTTAAGGGACCAAATAAAGTTACTTTATTATCTCACAGGAGGTGTAGATTCTGAAAGAGCTCATATCTACAACTAGGGGTAGGAATGACCTAGTATTTAAACATAAGGAGTAACTGTTAGGAGAGATTCTATGAAACCACCTGGAGAAGAATGGTGAGCTGGCACCATGACCAGGTCATATGGGGCCTACTGTGGGCTTTCAAGTAGCACCTCATGCTGGAAATTGAAACAGCTGGAATTTCTTCCAGGCCACCAAGTATGTTTCTTTTGCAATGACAACACAGATATGGGCATGGTGACACCTTTAAGAAACTGAGGTTCATTGCCTCTTAAATAGCAACTAAAAAGTGGGAGATTTTCATACTGACTTTCTTCCAAAAAACAGTTTTCATCTTGCTCCACTGTTCTTGTCAAAAGCAGACCTGTCAGTTTGTTTTTAAAGGTGAGAGAGATAAAGCTAGACCAAAAATGGTATACTGTGGCTTGGTATCTGGGCTTTTGTGTTAGTTCAGAACAGTGACCAACTAACAGGTTATCTGATTTGCTGGTTAAAGCAAGGGCTATGTGTAATCAGCTGACTTCCAAAATAAGCCAGGAAAGTTAAGACTATTTCCCAAACTGGAAACATACATGCTTTGCTGCTAGGGAAACGTACATAGTTTGCCTTGTAGTTTATGAATCTTTAAAACCCTCACTATACATGCCATATCAGACATCTTTGTGAGTACTCTCTTTTATTTTTGTGCTAAGTAATTGTTCTGTGTTGACTAGAGTGATGTTGGTGTGAGCAAAGCAGGTGAAGCATGGGAACATTAACACAAATACAACATGGGGAGCAAAGGACATTTTGTTGACAGAGCTAATCACTCTCAAAGGAAAATAACCCACTTTTCTAGATTTTAAAACAGGGAAAATAATTGTGGCAACTTCTAAAGGGCTAACTCATTAATCAGTGAAACTAGGTGAATACTTTCTTCAAGAAACACAGATACCAGAAGTATTTTATCCAAATACATTTTTTGTTGGTTGGGAAAAGGGCTGGGGCCAGTTGCATAACACTAAGAAAACACAGAGGTATGTCCCCCTCTTGCCCATCTGTGACAGCTGTGTGGGGAACCTGCAGAAAGTGTATAGTCTTCTAACTCCATGTACCCAGCATGAGAGTAATAAAGGGGGACACGTCCACCCCCAAATGGCTGCTTTTAGGTTGTCTATGAAATACCTGTTGCAATCACCACAGCTTGCAGCTTATTAAGAGCAGACTTATTAATTAATGGAGCTTTCCCATTTCTCAAAAGCACTCCATGCCCTCTGACTAGTTAAGAAGACAGCAATTTGAAAAGTTTTCCATATTGGTATCATGGTTCAAATGTTCCAGACTCAAACCATCCAGATTTATTGTCTGAGCACACTGGAAGAAACTTCACCTCCAGCACCCCCGAATTTCTGTCATTTCTGGAGTCAAACAAAAACCTTCCAATTGAAGTGTTTTTGAAATGGAAGGAATGGGGCTAATTTCTGCCTGGGTGTGCCAGGTGTTCATTAGAAGGATTCAGGCCACAGTGGTGAAGTAGGACTGTCCCTTTGAAATGAAAAGAAACAAACTCAAGCAGCAAAACACAGCTGCTTAAGATAAACATGGGCACATTTGTTAAAAATAAGGGCTCAACCTAAAAATACGAAAGAGTAGAAACTGAAAAGCTTCTGTCAATGGGAATATTTCGCATTTTCTGACAGGACTCAGCAAGAAAAGGTGGGTTGAAATGGAAGAGTTCTGAATGAGAACGTTTGAGGGTCCTGATGTCCAGGAAACAAGAGGAACCCCTTCTCTTGCATGACCTCATCACCACACTGTGAGAGAGACCTGGGTGCTGTGAGGAAGAGCTGAGCTGTTCGATCCAGTGGCTGTGGGTCAGAAGCCAGGCTTATCCAGTTGTAAGCTCTGTGAACTTGGGCAGCTAATTAAGTTTCTTCCTGTGAAGAATAGCAATTTTAAGAGTACTTAGCTCATAGAGTGCTTGTGAGAACAAACTGCACTAACACATGCAACAGTGCTGAGCACATGATTAGGAGAAAGGAAGCCTTCAGTAAATTTTCTATTGGTATTACTAACACCGGTATTAGTAACTTCAAACCTGTAAAAATCTGTGACAATAAGGTGGCTTACAATTTTTGATAAAGAGAAGAAATGAACTTCTTTATTGAAAATGGGTGGATTACCTAATATCATACCATGCTTAATGTTTCCTCTGAAAAGCAATTTCTAAGAAATGTACCCAAGTACTGAATCACCTGGCAAAGACAGGAGAAGGTAAAGGGGTAAAATTAGGGCAGAATTAAATAGACCATAACCTATGATATTTGAAACAAAGTACACAATATTTATCCTAAAGCTAGAAAAACAAAACATGAAATTAAATTAAGATGAAACTATGAACCACCATTATGAAAATTAACTGTAATAATTCCCACATATAAAATTATTGCTAGTTTTCTTTAACCTATGAAGTTCCATGGTGGGAACAGAAACTGAGATAGGCAAAAATGTGATGGCATGATTTTTTAAAAAAGGATAAAGAATGTCAGCAGTTGTTATCTCTGTAAAATGAGATTTCGAGCAGTATAGTTTCTTTGTTTTCTGCCTTCTTAGCTGCATCTTCTAATCTTTCTATAATAAACATGTCATTAATTGTGTAGTAAAAATGCCTAAATTAAGTTTCAGTTGAGAACATCTGAATGACACCCCAGCCTTACACAGAGCCCACACTACAGATCTCTCTCACCCCTGGGTAAGCACAGAGGTATCTGTAGGCACCTCTTCCAGCATGTATAGCAGCCCTAATTGTGCCAATATTTCATGGGAGTTTAACAAAATGCACCTATAGCTAGTTATAGTCACAGATTAGAGGAACTCTAAAATTCTTGGTTTGAAAAAAGTCACCTCTTTTTTCCTAATTTTTGAGAAACTTTTCAGCCTTTACAAGAATCAAATGTTACCTTCAAAGTGGATCTAAAATGGGGATTTGCCAGACAACAGCTTTAGGAGGATGTCAGTCATGTGGTGTATGTAATTATTTGCCAACCTGGTTCTAGGTATTAATCCCATGGAAATTACAGAGGGAGGGCAGCAAAGAACATTGGAACATAAGAACCGTTGCCATGTGTAAAAACTTAGATTTTAAAAAAGAAAATGCAGGCACAAGAAGTTTGCCAGAAAAAAATAGACATGCCAATAAAAAACTGCTTCTTAAAATTTGGCTGGCAATGTATGCACCCTCCCAATGGATACTCTTAGTAAAGAAAACATGGTGGATTTCTTTCTCCCTAGCCTGTTTTTGATTTCCAATTAAAATTAAATATAAACTGAAATGCCACCTGGATTTTAGCAAAATCCAATCCCCACCCTCCACCTCTCCTTTTTTCTTAAAAGAAGAACCTGAGCTTACATATACAAACATTTTGTTAAATGACCCGTAGCAAATTGCGTAATGCCAGTAAAAGTTGTGTTTTTTATGTTATGAGCCCCAAAGATTTTATCTGAAATAAAACCCTGATTCAATTCAGATTCTGAAGGCAAACTGTGTCCCTACTCTGCCTCTAAATTTAAAACATTTGTGTGGGGCCCCTTCAGTAATGTTGCTAGTAGGTAAGGAGGAGAAATTCTGTATTTATTAAGATGTATTTTCTGTTCTCAAATGGTAAATTGAGGGCTAATTGCCTAAAAGAACTGATTCTTTGCAGTTTTCATGTAGAGGCCAGTTTCTCAATGAACAGTTGGGTTGTCAAGCCAGGCTGAAGGCTTATCTCAATCAATCATCTCAGTGAAGGAAGACAAGAATTCCTGTAGTCCAGGCTGAGGGTTCTCCTGGGAGATTTCCCAGGTGAATGTCTACCGTGATCTCAGGTGACTGGATTTGAATATAAAAGTGGGTGGGGCAGGCTAAGGAATGGAACGTAAGTAACTGGGGTCTCTCCTGGCTTCTACCTTTGGTCTCTAAAACTTCAGCCACACACTTTTTCCCTGTTCTCAAAAGGGAAATGAGGACCAAGAATGATAACAGTGTTGACCTTAGCCAGGTAGTTCAGTTTGTTAGAGCATCATCACAACATGCCAAAGTTGTGGTTTTGAACCAACGAATGCATAAATAATTGGAATGACAGACCAATGTCTCTCTCTCTCCTTTCCTCTCTCTCTAAAATCAATTTTTTTTTAAAAAAGAACAATTACAGTGTCCTGAGCACATTTTAAAGGACTGACCACTGTGCTAAGGTTTTTCTGTATATTAGCTAATGTGCTGATCACATAAACTTTCTGTGGAAGTTCTCTCTATTCCTCCATTTACATATGTGAAAAGTAAGGCTCTGAGAGATTGGCATAACTTGCCCAATTCATTCATGCTAGAAATGGGGATTTTAAACCTTTGTCAGTAGGGTTCCAATGTGTCTTGAATAGAATGTTCCTCCTGCCTTTTCTAGCTTCTAAGCAGTGAAATAAGCATCTATACATGATTGTCAAAACCAAGCAAGATCAAGTCTATACAAGGAAGAAACTTGGAATGGGGAGCAGTGGAGAAAAATCTAAAGAAAACAAGTGCATTTTTCCACTTTTACTATCTTTATTGACAAAATATTGATTGTGTCATAAATGGATGCTATTAGGTAATGATGTTTAGTGGTTGTCAAATTTGATGGTGGGAGCACCTAGGAGTTGGCATTGTCTGCCATACAATGCACATCTTATATACATCTCATAAAAGTTTTCCAAACAGTGTGAATGTGAATTACATTAATAATAATAGTTATATTATTTATAAAGGCAATAAATGTTATTGTAGAAATCTTGCAATATATAAAAAATGTAAAGTATACAAAGTGAAACACAATCCCATTAACATACTCCAAAATAAATATTTTCACAGGCTTTTTCAGGGTTTTCCCCACATCTATTATTATACTATGTTCCACAAAAGTGTGGTTCTTTTTTTTTTAATGGTTGTTTTTTGCGTTGTTGTTGTTTTTTTTAGATTTTATTTATTTATTTTTTGAGAGGGAAGGGAGGGAGAAACAGAGAGAGAGAAACATCAATGTGCGGTTGCTGGGGTCTGTGGCCTGCAACCCAGGCATGTGCCCTGACTGGGAATCGAACCTGTGATGCTTTGGTTCACAGCCTGCGCTCAATCCACTGAGCTACGCCAGTCAGGGAAGAGTGTGATTCTTAATGGGTATCCCATACTACCTCAAACTTATATGTAATCATTTACTCAACTTTTCTTCTAACATCAGAGATTTGGGGAATTTTTTACTTTTTATCTTATAAATACTACTGCAATGAACATCTTCAGGTTTAAATTTGCATGTCTCACGTTATTTCTACAGGTTAATTTCCTAATAGTTATGATCATAAAGATAAAAATAATAACAGTTAATATTTATAGACCATACACTATGTGTTGTTTAATCTTCTAAGCATTTGACATTACACTCAGAAAATTAAATGCTAATATTATTCCCATTTGAATGGATCTATAAACTGACACACAGGACAATTAATTGATCTGCACAATTACCCAATTAGTGAGAGCAAAGACATTATTGGAGTCTAACAGGCTGGCCCCAAATTCTATGATTTTATAGACCTTCCCAACAGCAGCAGAGAATGGGTTAAAAGTATCAGAAATGTAAATTGTTGGGCCCCACTCCAGATACTACAGAGTATTCTGAAAGTGGGTCCAACAATCTGGGTTTAATGATGCCCTCCAGATGATTCCAATACACTTTAAAGTTGGAGTACCTGCTGAATGCTAAACCACCTCTCAGGAAAAGTATACCCCTGAATCAAAGGATATGACTATGCTAAACCTCCTAATACCCAATGCCAAGCAACGAGCCCCAGGTGGCTACACAAGCTTAAACTCTCGTCAGTCACAAAGGACAGTGTCAGTGCTATATATATCACTTAGTATAATCTTTGCTGATTTAGTCAAATATCCTCTAACCAGCATATAGGGTTCTTTAGTTAGAACAGTTCAAGAGTTTGTAAACATGGTGATCACATTTGAATAGACATAAAAATGCTTCAGAACTTTATAGAAAGCTTTATATGACCTTACTTCTCACAGTTTTTTTTTTCCGATGTGGCCTTTAGTGCTACATTTAAGATATCCACAGATTAATTCCAGGGACACGTTGGTAAGCATTTAGATCAAAAAGAGAAAATATTTTCCATATTAAGGATAGGTGATCAATATACTTAACATTTATTAAACATAATAAATCTACGAAAATTTGTCAAAATGATAGACGAGCTAGCAAATCTAGTTAACCTGTAATATGAACTATATAGGTGTTTTAATTGGAGAAATGGGGTGGGGCATGATGCACATGAAGCTGTAATAGAAAATTACACAAATACACACATGCACACACACAATTTTTAGAGCAAAAGATACTGGGGTTTCGTCAGATCTGTGAAGGGATCACAAACCTGAAAACTGTAAGAATGATGGAATTCAAGATATGCATTTACCAGAGAAATGCACCTACTTTGAAGACTAAAGATATCTTCACTAATTGTGAGATATATCTGACAACAAACTTAAAAACAGACACAAATGCAGGCCATTGCATTTCCTAGGAAAGACAATTCATAAACAGCCAGGCTGAGCAAATGTCTCCAAAAAAAATGACAACAATTTTAAAGTTAGGTATTATGGTTTCAGTTGTTCTAGCTATATAATAAATGCTGATGAATGAGCAAAAATTTAATATGAACAACACCAACCAAATGAGCAACCTTGTCAGCCTGCATCTAATCTCTGGAAATCATATACTCAATTCAGGCAATGGCCTGTGTAACAGACAGGCCTGGACCATTTCCTGGAGACCAATCCCCACAGATGCTGGTGACCTGCATAAGAAGACCTATACTCAGCATATACTCGTACTCATTCCATTAAAGAAATCTACCCATTCTTACCCCAAAATCAAAAGTGGGAAAATATCAAAGACACATTTCTTGGACGTTTAATATCTAAGTCTCTACACCCAAGTCTCTAAGTGCACATAAGTCATAAGTCAAAAAGTTCAGTAGATACCTGTACCCAGCATCTCATCATTGAAAGGGTTAAACTAAAGAAGCAGGTATGCACATACTACATTGCTCTTTATGAAATTTTCCCATGGTCTTTAAAAGTCTCACCAACAAAGACACAAAGAAACTCTTCCTCTCTGTGTTACTGAAGATTTATTGCTTAAGTCAGTCATCTGTTGATTAGCCATATGCATCTATTCTACAGCTTATCTGTATTTGCTTGGAAACTTTTCTTGATATTTGATGCTATGTTTATGCCCTATTTGGGCATGATTAGATTATGAATTTTATAAATGCAGGGAAATAGATATTCAGTATATTTCTTTGTATCTTCTAGCCAACATGGGACCATGAACATAAGATATACTACAATGTTACATTAGTTTTCTTTGGTAAAAGAACCATGGCCAAGGACATCTGCTCTTTGAGTGACTCACTCAGGGCCAACCTTCATTTCATTAGTAGGCTAACTGACTAGTCTTGTGACCACCAATGATGCCAAAGCTTTTAATTCGTAAAATACATTCAATTAAAATGATTAAAAAGAACTTTGCAGGTATGATAATATCTACAAGTCCATTTACCACTCCTGAAAATGCAAAACAATGTCTAAAATTATAGTACTTTTTTTGATGGAAAATTGAGAAAAGAATGAGGGATGATCCCTCAGTTTTGTCACCATAAATTGTAGAAGGTTCTGGAAGGCATATCTTACCACATCTGTCATTCACTAATCATTACAAACTTTTTTTGTAAAGGACCAGGTAATAATAAGTGAGTCATACCTTTTCTGTTGAAACAACTCACCTCAGCTGTGGCAGGAAGAAAGCAGCCATAGACAACAATAAACAAGTGGTATGGTTGTATTTCAGGAAAACCTCTATTAAAAAAATAAGTAGCAGGATAGATATGGCCAGACTTGGCCTTCTGGCTTAGATCCCCAACACCCCTGGCATAGTCTGCAGGCTTCACACAGTGCTTTATACCTAGAACCTACCCAACAAAGCTGCTGAGTAAATGACTCAGAGAGGTTTAAAATTATTTCCAGAATGCAATCTCGACAACTGTAATTGTGAATCATTATTACAGGATATAATCTTGACAATTATAAATGTGAATAGCATATACTCAGCTTATGAATGGTGTTTTGCCCTCTTAAAAGATGTTCATGATACAGTAAGTCTCTACATAAATACATATACATACACATATAAAACAGCACAAACTTTGTGTTTCTAAGATAAGTGTAAACCTAATGAGATAAGCATATCCTAATAAAAACACACACTGTAAAGCCATTTTCATGTAGTCCTTTTGGATGTTTAATTCCTATTGAGTTGAAATGGAAATACCATGAGTAAGAGGAAAAAATGAGGCAAGGTGAGCAATATTACCGTGGTATTATTTATCATACACATTAGGACCACAATAGTCAGGAGAGAATGTGCATTATGTCACTCTCTCCCAGTCTTTAACCTTGCAAAAGGTCACTGAGTTTGCAGAGAGGACACAAAAGTCAATATGGGAGGCTCTAAAAATGGAACTACTTCTTACCGTGCAATCTTGAAAAATTAATAATTGCGATAATAAAAGGCCATTTTTGCCTTATTTTAGGATGTTATATATTATTTTATTAAAATTTTCCAAAAGCCTTTCTTTCTTTAGCTCTGTGAAGCATGGTTCTGCTGTTGAAAAGCAAAAGACATTTTACGCACAATTTTCCCTCTACTAGAAAGAGGTATATTGTGCCCTTCAGTGAACATAAAATTGATATTATCATCTCTTAGTTTATATCTCACTACTTAACCTTCAGATGAAAAGATATTGGATTTGAATGACTAAGAAGATACCATGTCAGCTTCCCTTCAATATGGAGAGAAGGGAGTTTGGGACAAGAGAAGGCACAGGGATAAAATCAGGGATTCTGGATCAGTTGACACTTTCCCTCGTTCAACAAGAGACTGAAGCTGACAATTACTTACATCTATATGATGATAAATGGTCTACTTTAACAAATTTTGCTAAAGAAGATTCTGTGTTAATTTTATTTTGGACACAGTCTAAAATGATCAGTCTTTTATAGGTATAAAAGAGTTACATACAAAGACAACATTAGGATTATCAATTTAGATGCCAGAGAATCCTCACAGAAGGAGTGAAGAAAACAGAGCTTCATTTGTTCCATTTGCCTCTATAGAGGGCTCAATCCGAACACACAAGACCTTGACACCCCTAGACAGTTCCAGCTGTACCTCGAAATGAGGGTACCAATAGCTCCAACCATTTAATAATTACACATTTTCCAACAAAAGAAACACAACATGCGCTCTCTCCACTTAAAAAACAAATTCATTCTAAGAAGCTGTGGCAATATAAAACAAAGATTTGTCAAAGATCTAACATCTTAGTTTTATTCTCTAAAAGAGATAAGTTCATCCCTTGATCAACAGGAACGCAAGCAGTTTATCAGCACTACCCATGTGACTTTTGGAAGACATACTCATTAGTAACTGGCAAAGGCTAAATGGAAAATACGCAATGATTTTAATCTAAATAAACATACATAATCAACATATTGAATTTTAGTGATATAAGAAGGGATCTGTTTTAAATAGCCTTTTAAAAAAACTTTCCAAAATAAGGCCATCCTTTATTGACAAATTATGTTTGTGCCTCCTTTCTCATGTCACAATAACCCCTATTAGTGACAGGTAAGGAAGCAGCTTGGGTTCTTCTTCTCCAAATGCTCCTCCTTTTTGGTTTCATGGTGCCACCATTTTGGGAGGCATTCAGATTGGATATACTGAATCATCCTTCGTAACTCCCACTCCTTGATGTTTTCACATCTATTTCAAAAGGTCCTGCCGATTTTCTAACACTCATTTGATTCAGGCCTTCCTTTGCCTTCCTATTTCATTCATTCACAAAGAGTCTGCCCAAGAACTCCTCTATACCGAGTACTGTGCTCTGTGTTGAAGAATATCATGGAATAAGAAAGACCCATCCCTGCCCTTGTTGGGCTTATAGTAGATGAAAGGGATTCACCTATAGTTGAAATACAGGGAGCAACAACAGGTGGTCACCAACAGGGTGTCCCTCAATTAAATGAGGTGAAGGTTAGTGTCCCATTACTAAATTCTGCACCAAATGCAATCCCTTGTCCCTGCTATTAATCTCTCAGAAATCTCTTTCCTTCCAAGCCAGGCTATATTCAACCTTCTAATTAACCTTCAGTATGCCTCCTCTTTACTTCGAAACTCCCTCTGGCTTAGATACTTAAGCCTCCCACAAGCAGACCCTATTTAACCCCTAACCACCATTCACATCTCCCATTGTTACCCTTTATGCCCTAGTTCCCCCATCCCCCACCCCCCCAAAAAAAACCATTGCTCTCCCACACTTGCCTAATATACCCCACACATCAGCATGGTCCCCACATTTCCTTACCCATAGGCATGCACAACAAATATTAGTTAAATGAAAGCATATACAAACAAAGGAATAAATGAATTCAAGCAATCTGAAGCTAGGAAACCAAGTTGCCCGTGTTTTCTAGCATGTTTACTAACTAGCTCACTTGGGACAAAACAGACACCTGGTCAGAATATGAAACTCCCTTGACCACGTTTTCATGTGAGAGAAGAAAAAAATGTGATTGTATTTCTCTGAACGAAATCAAACAGTATTTAGCAAAGGGCTCTGGAATCTTACAAGTAACATTTCACAAAACAACAGAATTGAGTTAAAAAACCAAGTGAGGAGACCTGAATGGTGTGGCTCAGTAGATTGGGTGTCGTCCTGCACACCTAAAGGTCGCAGGTTTGACTCCCAACCAGGGCACATGCCTGGGCTGCAGGCCAGGTCCCTACCCTATCGAGGGCATGCAAGAAGCAATTGATCAATGTTTCTCTCCTTCTTTCTCCCTCCCTTGTCCTGTCTTTAAAAATAACTAAATTAAATCTTAAAAAAAAAAGACTAAGTCGTGAAAAGAAACTTTCTAATATGGGGTTTGATTCCCTATATAAACTTCCTTTCTGTGGCTCCTTCTACCACTTGCATTTATATTGCTATTCTACTTTGTCATAAAAGTAATCACCTTGTAACCCTTTATATCAAGTAATCTACGCACCACTATCTAAAAGTACATTGGGCCCCATCAGGGAGCTACAGGTTTGCATTACACAAACATACCAATTCTGCCTGCTCAGCACCAGTGGTCAATAAAAGTAAGCACTTGCAAAACAGCAAGTGGGTTCCTTGCCTTCAGAGCACAGATAGGAGTCTGCCAGTTTTGCAAAACAAACTCTTTGCAGTATCAAAGCTAATCTGTCAACAAATTATCAGTAAAGTCATACCTCCTAAAATTTCAAAAAGAGATTTCTGATTAGACAAGAAATAACAAGTATATTTTTTTATTTGTTATTAGCTCACAGGTCAGGGCTTAAAATCACCTTGTCAAAGTAGCAATGCTTTTGCTTAAAGTCAGGAGGGTACACTTCACTCATGATGAAATGTGGCACCTGGGTTTCTATTACCATGCCATTTTATGTACATGTTCTTTTTTCTTTTTTGTTTCCTGTACCCTCTTAATTTCCAATGGAGAGATTAATGACACAAAACTGTTTAGTAATCAAAACTTGAAAGAATTTCATACAAAGCTCACATCACAGGTTACATAAATCTTTGATAACAGTGTTTGAATGGAAGGCTGGTCTAAGCTAACAGAGTAGGGAACTAAGTTAGCATCCAGAGTGAAATATGCCTTTTCCAGAAATAGCCACAAAAGGGATTGATAAAAGCAAGAATTCATTATTGCTGTGACTGCTTTTTCATTATTTGTTAGAATTATCTGAATTCTTGTCTCAGTTTTGTTCCAATTTCTTCGTATTGTTTTCACTAACATTTTGTGGCACTGATTCTTACAGGATACTCTTGACCATCAATATTTTCCATGGTAGTTGAATAATGTCTCCAAAAAGTGTAGCTTAACAGAGAGATTCCTTTAAAATTACAGCTTGGGATTTCTCCTACCTGTTAAGGAAGGTTCTAGCCCCTATCCTATTGCCTGGCCCCATAAGGTCACTTAATAAATATTAACAGTATCTTGTTTTATACTCCCCTTTCAGAAGCTTCCCCTTTAGGACACAGGTATGCTGGACATGTTTACCCTTCTAAAGGCCTCAAAAGACCCTCCTTTTCAGACACTGCTCGCTTCACTGAAAAAGGCCACTTGAGGGCATTCCCAACAAAGGTCATAAACAATGTTTTTCAAAGAAAAAAAGAATGGTAAGGCTGAACTGGCCATTGCTACCCACTCCTCACACCTACAGATACATGCCTAATGACTTGGGCCTCAGTATAGAGTGAGAAACAGACAAAGAATGGCTAGTGGAGTTTTGGTGCATCCCCAAGAAAATATTGGTACAAGTGAGATCCAAAGGGCTGGCTCCTTTTCCTATGGGGTTACTGCCCAGCCAAACACTGAAAGCTACTTCTTCCAGGCATTGTTTTCAAAAGAAGCAGTTAAAGTTGGAAATGTTGACAGAACAACCTCCCTTTTCGGCTCCATGTCCACTGGTATTTTTGTTAACTTCAGTAACAAAAATTTAATCAAGAATTTACTCTGCCATTTTGAAAATGAAGAGAAGGTTTTTAAATTTTTGTGCATCGACTTATGCTAAAATACTGATGTTTCAGTCATTATAATTCTGTTTCTCATGGTCAGAGGACCCCAGTAGGTATATACTCATGCTTCTCTTGGCCTCCTCTGACAGTGCCTCCCCTTTTTAATTGTTGACACTATTACAGATGTCCTCCATTACCCACCTTTGCCCTCCCTCCCCAGCCCCTGCCACTCCCGGTCTTCATCACATTGTTGTCTGTGTCCATGGGCTATGCATATGTGCATATATATTCTTTGGCTAATCTCTTCATCCCTTTTGAATGTTCAGAATCAGACACCTCTTAAGTCCTGTCACACTCATACTATTTCTCTGAGCTTCTCTGTCCTGTGTATTAGATAGTCATTTACTTCCTCTAATGGCTCAACGGCCAGAATTCAACTCAATGAATACTCCTTCTTCCCTTTCATGATTTTTCAGAAGTTCCCTATTCTTTCTGCCTTGCTTACCCCTCCTTAATAGTCATTCAACATTTTGTCTCTTTTTTCCCACATTATTAACATGAAACATGTAATTAACAAAAGAAACATCTTCTGGGCTAAAAGGCTCAACACCTTAAGCCAAATGTCAAAGAAGCTATATGAAGTAAACGCATCACTTATCCACACTCTCTAAATAATACATGTTCAAATTTCATATATAGTTTCTTTTTTTTTATGTCTTCCTCATGGACTATCTCTAAACTGCCCTGCCTCACACAAAATGACAGCCACACCTCAGAAGCACAGTGACCAAAGTTCTCTACATACTGACTTCCAGACAATGAAACTGGCAGGTGGGAACTCTCCCAAAATTAGAAAAACCCCACCATTAAATAGAGTGTTGTTAAGAAATAGCTGTTTGACTTAACAGCAATTCATCTTTATTGAATAAACATTTTCCAGTATGCGTTCTGTTAATTGACCCGGCAGCATATGCTGTATATGGGAAAACTCCTAAACATTATGCTCTATGTAATATGCTTATATGAAAACGCTCTCATTTGCAGCAATATGGAAATAAAATTCTGCTTTCTAAAATTCAAGACTTTTAAAATGCATTAATCCACACAGTTTATGAAATTGCTTTGGACATTTTAAAATCCTTTCTTTAAGGAAAAAAAACTGTAGTAATTGGTAATAGTATTTGTTGCTGAGCTTCATAATGGAGGAGTGTACATCCACTACAGAACTTTTACAGACCCAGAAATGGGGCAGGCATAATAGGAAATAAAAAGTCCTATGGTGCTGGGTAAAGAATTACTCAGTGGCTAAAAGAAAATGTTCAGAAACTCTATCAAATTATACTGTTAGAGGACTATTGTTATAATAGTTTTATGGCCCAGATATAAGGAAAGTTGAAACATTACAGAGACAATACATTTAGTTGGAGGAAGGAAGACAGTCTGTAGGTGTGTTGGCAGGCTCTTCCAGCTAATGGCAGCGCAACTCCTTGGCCGGTAACTTCTGAGTGATGATGGCATCTCCCAGACCAGAATCACCAACTGAACTGCCTAGAGGGGCACCAATAGTCGAGGCTTCTGGGTGGGAACGAAGGCCACGTGGAGGGTTACATGCTCCCTGACTTAAGTAGCAATTCATCTCCCAGCAATTGCTACCCTTGTGAAAATGTCAGCTCAGGGTGAGCAGATCTGATTTTTTAAAAGAGAAGATGAAAAGCTAGATTTCCTCCATTTTCTAGGTTGTCAACTATGTAATTTTTTAAAAAAGAATTCTATTTGGACACAATTTAGTCAATATACAGACCATGCCCAGCAGAGAAGTCATGTCCTCCACGGAGAATCTTTGTGAAAGCTCTCCATCTGAAAGGGCACTTGCTATCACTTGTAATTATCTTTGATAAAATGGATCAAGCACAAAAAGACTTGAATTTATTTATTTTAAATCCTGGCACTAGGTAAAAGTTCTCCCTATATCATGAATGATTGTTGTGGTGCAAGTGGAAAATCCTACACCATTCAGTTTCACAGACAGCATAATTAACTCATTTTTATACCAAGCCTTTTTAAGCCAGATCTTTTTGTTCCATAGACTTCTAACATATTTTACAGTTCTAATTCTCTTCCACTGTCCTACATTAATCAAAGCTGTAACCCCTGTTGTCTTTGTACTACAGAATCAGAATGTGCCCCTGGCGAGGAATGGGGGAAAAGTCAACAGGAATTAAATTTCAGTGCAACTGTTTACTCAACTGTGGCCTGCAGTTATTGAAATTTTATCCGTGGTTTTGTGTGACTACCGCTGTAATGAATTCAGCATGGCTATGATTTTCTTACTGCTGGTATTCTCACTTTGAGTAAAAACCTGTAGAATAAAAATGACGAAAATAACCCCAGTCCATCACACTGACACTCAGATTTCTCCAAAATGTTTAATTGTTGCAGTTTTCAGTCTGGAAGAAAACTCTAACAACTCTAGTCCTGTGAAACTTTATGAATCCTGAAGTTTTTCTTTTATTTCATCTACAGATTTTCTTTTCCCCAAACCTGTTAAAAGGGGAGTCAAACAGCTGTCAGTATTTTATTTTAAAAGACCAGAAAGGCCTGCCAGCCACAATATGTGACGTTTTAGCCACAATGATAGCTCCAACTGCTTTCTTTCTTCCTAAAACACACCAATGACAAATAGAAACAGAACTGTTATAAAAATCTTTAAAAAGAGTTTTGAAGTAGAATCTAAAGGTAGAACCTTTATTTGATATATTTTCCAAAGTAGTCACAACCAAAATAAAAAGGCAAGATGTGAATAACTAATTACGCTATTGATGCTTTTTAAGGAAGATGCTGTATAAATGCTCTTTCATAACTTTCTTGTGTGAGGTTAATTTGTCATTGCTGTTATGAGATGTGCGTGCATGTGTGTGATATATATGTAAAGTTTCTGGCTGACTTACTGCTTTAAGATAGTGAATGATTTTAAGTTCTTTAAATAAAATTCAGAAGTAGTTAATTTCACTTATTGAATTAATGTCCTCTAAAGACTAATTACTTGGGGTTCTTACCACATTGGTCAACAGCCACACCTCAGCTACTCCATAAAGAAGCAGTTGATATCGGCCTCTACATGGCAAGGGCACAGAAAATGACACTCCAAAATGCCAACCATTCATTCTCAACATAAGCCATAAACATCTATAAACACTACATTAATAAATACATGTACAAATACATGGATACCCTTCTACCACTTACTCATAGGTTTGGCTAACAATCTTATTGTTTAGAATTAGGTCATTTGGGCTAATTTAAATGCATAAAGTTTACATCCCAACAAACGTTGTGCATTCTAGGTGCAGCATTGATAGGATTGGGCTGCCAATGAAAGAGATCAAGTCACTTAAGGTCCTCTGGATTAAAACTTTATCTTGTCTTTAGTTTCTTTCTCTTTCTCTAACAGGTTCTATTGTGTCCTGTGGGTTCTACCAATTTCTAAAAGTCCAGCAATCTAGTGAATCCCTGCATTTTAAAATTTTTTTAGCAAGGAGAAAAACAGAATATGCCTTAGAGCCTGCTAAAGGCTATATCCCTAATATAAGGAAGGGTTCTCTTTGTTTCTATAATGTAGATTCCAGGGAAATGTTTGAGAGAAGGTTTGTTGCTCTCTCCCTTCAGTCCTTGACAGTTTCCGTTTCTTTCAGAAAGGCCCAAAGATGTATCATCCTTTTCTCACCCTTTTCCCAGTGTCACCATAACTGTGTGTCGCACATTCAAATCAAGGACTAACATGGAACAAAAACCATCCATTATCATTAACAAAAACTAATAATATGTCCTGATTCCAAGAGAGGTTGGAAAAGCAATGCTTGTCTTCAGGCAAATGCTATTTACTTATTCAAATTTTTATCAACACTTTAGCTACAGAATACCATTTTCTGGGTCACCATTTGAAAATACTTTACCCATCAAAAGGATATAACAGGAACAAGTATGTCCCAATTTATGTGCATATTGTGGAGCCACCAGAGATAATATAAAACATTAACAGAATTTAGCCATATCCCAACAACCAAAGATATGCAAGAAACATATGTAGATGTCTCTCATACCACTAATTCTTACAGGTAGCAGGCAGCAATTTCTTATACTGATGCCTGTGTTATTGCTGTTTTACCTATTTTTACCTAATTCTGCCTGTATTTCCAATTTTTCTAATTTTATTCACTTAATCTTTTCTCTCATATATAAGCCCTTATTTTTCTTTTATCTCTTATCCTGTATTTTATTGCCTTATTCATAAGGCTTAACAAGTCGGTTATCCATTTTTCTTTAATTAAAGCATTGTGTACCACTTCCCAAAGGTTAATTTTATCCCAAATAATTTAACTTTATGCTGACAAATTTGGGGCTGGGAGGGAGTTGTGGGGGATCCTCTCAATCTCATTCTCAACAACCATGCCCCAAGAGGGGGTTTCCAAGACTTCGCACTCCCAAGGGCTTGAGAATTCATCTCTTAAGTCAACTGTTAGGACCCTAGCACACTGCTGGCTGAAAAGTGCTGCTTACAGTCAGAGAGTTAGGTGAACATAAAATATTCACAGTGGTCAAGTGTCAAATGAGGGAGTGGAACTGGCTCCCACCACCCTCTGAAGCCAGACTCCAGAGCACAGTACCTGCTGCTGCTGCGCATGGGCCAGATCGGCAGGCCCCACATCCGAGGCCGGTGCTTCCCCGTTGGACCGCACTTCCCGAAGACTGCCACACTCTAGTAAGTGGCTGCTGCTGCTTGACCCATTCTGGATGGCTGACCCATTACTTTTTGTCTCAGGCCCAGATTCTTGCATCATGACTCAAAAACCTGATAGAAGGATTTTCAGGAGGGAGCAAGAAGAAAGAAAAAAGGAAGGAAGCAGCTGTTAGAACAGTTGTTGTGCACAAGGAGAAGGGCCCTACTGTAAATGCTGCCAAAAATCTGTAAACAGTTGTCATTTTCTTTCACTCACTGTATCCCCTCATCTGTGATCAGTCCCCTAGCTTTAAGTGTGGAACTGTCCATCTAAATTCAAGTTCCAGCAGTATTGTTTCAAATAGGTTATCTTTTTCCCTTTAGGAAAAAAATATATTTTCAGGTGAACCTAGAATTTATGGTTAAGTTTCTGTGATCATATCTGGATATTTTGCTCAAAACCCAGTAAGTCATTCTATACATCATATTAGGTTAATATTAAGTTTTGGTGTGTGCAGACTCAGTGGAGCAATGTTACACTCTCAGGGAAACACTCTCAACCAAAGTCTATTAGGAGATGGTGTGCACATGACCAGGAGGCCCCCAGAGGTAATTCGTGTAGAAAACCCCTGTAGTCAAAAACCAAAATGCATTTTAAGCTTCATATGCCTGGGAATCATTCAGATACTAAAATTCTTCAAAATTGGCCATTTCAGTAAGATAGGCCACTTTTAGAGAGGAAAAAAAGTCCCTATTTTTCAAAAGTTAAATAAATTCAGACTCTGATCTTTGTCTTATACTTAAAATTGTCCTGAGAAATCCCATTCCAAGTTACGTGTTTCTTATGTGGATTACTAGTTTCTGGTTTGGTTTAAGGCCTGAAAGGTCTGGGTCTTCTTATATTTCTTCTGGAGAAAATCTAGCCTAGACATACCAAAATAAAGCTCTGAATCTGAAATTCCTAAACATCTAATAAAATTGTGTGTATGTGTATGGTGCTATACATATGTGTGCATGTGTGTGTATATACATATATATCTCCTGTGTAAATACATTTCACATCCCACCTTGTTCCTCTCTAGGTAGAAAATTATTATCCAAGGGAGCCAACACAGTTTTCAGTCAAGATGTGCAATTATGATGTAAGACACACAATATTTGCTCATGTGTACTGTTACTATATATTGATCACCAGTGTTGTGCCAGGCCGATATTCTCCCATTTAGTTCTGATGACAATTTCTACCTCCAGTTTGCAGATGAGAAAACTTGGCTCCAGGAGAGTTGTTCTGATTTGCCTAGCATGAATCACAGCTGGGAACGGTGGAGTCAGGACTGGAACAAGTCCTGCCTCGCATCAATTCTTAACCACAAGTTTTCTTAAAGCTGAGGTGTAATAGAGGCTAAACAATGAAATGGCGGGGCCCTACTCTAACTTCAGAGTAAGACTTCCAAAAGGAAATACAATAGTCACTAAAGTGAGTTGACAATTCGAACATGAAAGCAGAGAAATGCCTGAATAATTAAAACTTTAATGTGAAATACCTATCACAGATAAAGGGTCAGATACCAGGGGGGATCTCCCAGAAAAGTAATTATTTTTTGGAGGGCAGGCCCCTTGTAGTACAGCTTCCCCTCTAGATGAGTGTTCTAGGAACCCATCTGTATCAGTGTACTAGCTGGCGTTGTTGTGAGGCTGCATTCAGCTTCAGTGAATTTTTTTTAAGACTCTTTCAACGCATTTGCCCATTTCATAATGGCTGATTTACGAGTGCACCTGCCCACACTGCATTGAGTGTTCAGCAGTTTTTGACCAAAAATGGCATGAAGTGCCCCCCATGCCCCATCCTGCCCTGTTCACCCAATCTTGCCCCAAGCAACTATTTTTTTTGTTTCCCCGGAAGAAAAAAGTCTTCAAAGGGAAACATTTTGCCAATGTGGAAGAGGTGAAGCAAAAAGTGGCAGAAGCACTAAAAGGCATCAAAATCTATGAGTTCAAACATTGTTTTGAGCAGTGGGAAAAAGTCTCGATGTGTTTATTGCATCAAATGAAGAGTGCTTTGGAGGTCACTGCAGTTTAAACATGTACGAACAAATACACAATTTTTATAAATAAATTATGGGGTTTTGGGGGATTTCCCCCTCATAAAATGGAAAGACATATATACAATCAGTACTACAGATTTCTCCCCCACACATGAAATACGTGACAATAGAAAAATTTAAACACTGTGGAAATTTTAGAGGAGGCTGCCTTCTTGCTAGAAACTGGTTTAGCTCTTTTCTCTAGACATGCACAAAAACCAAATGGAAGAATTAAAAGCATAAAAATTCACATCTTTCTTCATTTCCTTTAAGTGCATAGTATGATCCAACTTGACTACAAACTTCATAAATGCAGAAGACATATTTTTTAAAGTTAATCTAATACTGAATGGAATTAGAATGGCATTTTTTGTTAACAGGTGGGAAACAAACTCAGAAGCAACAGCTGATAAACTCTCTTTTCTTAACATCAGATTTTCCATTAATTGTAGGTATTTAAAAATTGCATTCAAGCCCTGGCTGGCGTAGCTCAGTGGACTGAGTGTGGGCTGCGAACCAAAGCATCACAGGTTCTATTCCCAGTCAGGGTACATGCCTGGGTTGCAGGCCATGACCCCCAGCAACTGCACATGGATGTTTCTCTCTCCCTCTCTATCTCCCTCCCTTCCCTCTCTAAAAATAAATAAATAAAATCTTTAAAAAAAATTGCATTCAAAATCTCACTGTTGCAGAGTAAAGGATCTATCAAAACACAACCATAACTTTCTCTAAGATGTAAGAACCAGGCAATGCAAGTACCTTGCTCATCACCAAAAAAGGGAGTCAATTTGTAAAAGTTAGGGATTTCTTTTCCCAAAGTTTCAGTTTCTCTGGCACAAACTTGCTTCTTATTGCAGAAGCTAAGGAAAAGACAGACTAGGTATTTAAGGGAGAGGATAGTTGTCTTAGAGTAGTTAGAAAGGAAACCCATTGACTTAATTAGGATGTGCAATAAACATACCTAAAGAAAAAATGAAAACATTACTATATGTACATATACATGTATATGTATACCTATATCTATATCTATCTCCATCCTCTGGAAAGCCTACCTATATCAGGAACTAGACTAGATCCCCAAGAGGCAAAACATTACCTATACATAAAATCTATACCTGCCCTCAGAAAGGGTATATTTATCCAAACATCCTGACCTTTTGGAGCAGGGCTACTTTCAAAGCATGTGACTGTTGGGACATCAGACCTGCAAACAGGGGTCTCAGAGGCTGGCCCTGCTAGTTTCCTTGGTTTGACACTGTCATGGTGGGTGTAGGAAGAACAAGCTCCACTCCACAACTTGACAAGAAGGTTTTGCTCTATGCAGTTCCAAAGAAGCCTGCCAAGTCCTCTGGTACAAGTTTTACAGGCATCAAGCCAAGCAACTTGGCTTGCAAATTGGGTTTGTGAGAGTGCAGGCTTTGGGACCAAAATTGCATAAAGGATTATTTTGGTCTAAGGATGTCCTTAATTAGTCAAGTGCTAACAGTAGTATGTAGGTTGGAAGATTTAAAATTTCCTATAATCTCCCACACCAATCAGGAGAAAAAAGCTTTTCGAAAAGCACACGTGAAAGTAGTGTCAATGTCTAAGACTATTTCTAGCAATACTTGGGGAGGCAATATTTCTTTCTATGGAATTCTCCAAGCCATTTAATAAGGTTTTATATCTGTAACATGCCTCACAAACTACAAGCCTCTCTGATATACGTTGCATACTCATAACTAGTTTGTAAAAGGAAAAAGAAAAGCAGATGACATGACTCCCAATTTACAGATAAGACAACTAAAGCTCAGCAGGTTAGAGTACAGATGCAGCCATAATATTCCCTATTTCAGATGTGAACCTGTCCATCCAATAAGTGACAGAGAATTTCCAATTTGCAAAAATCCTGTGCAAAGTCCAGTTGGTAAACCAACAATAAGAAAACCAAGTAAATCCAGAAAAGACAACAATGAGGGTGATGGGTAGACAAAGAAAAGCATTTAAAAGGCAAAGATGAAGTGTCAGTATTCTTTAGCAAACAGCTGTATGGGGCCTTTTCTATTAAGTTTTACAATTTTAGTGTCATCTGAAAGCAAGTCAATGTGTATGAGAGGCATCTGTGTTCTCTAACCTAGAACACTGCACCCTCTCTTAGAGGGAGCCTGTCCCTGGCACTCAGTTTGTACAACATCCTCAATGAACCACTTTGCTCCATATCAAACAGAGAACAAGAAAGGATACATAATCATCCGAAGGGCCTGAATATGAATACATGGCACCTGGAGGACATGGCCATCACAGACTCAATAACAAGTCCTTTCTCCAGAAACAAAGCCAAACCTTCCACTGGCTTCCTATATGGCTTCTTAGAGTGAGGTTGGCCTGTTTATAACATGTAGGATCCATTCAATAAAAATGCTTTATTATATTTCTATTGAATGGATCATATGTGACCACCCTACAAAGGCTGATGCTACAACTGGATGGATGTCAGAAAGCTCAGGAAGCCAAAAAGGCCTGCTTCTCATCTTGCTTGGAAACATTACAGAGCTTCTGGTTTCAAAAGATGGATATTTGTGCTGGAGGGACTTATAGAAAAGGATAAAAACTGAATTTAGCATGCTTGTTTATTGTCACTGCCAACAGAGCCACTCTTTGGGAGAATTCTGGAAAATTCGTAATGTCCAGGCCAATATATTTATAGTAAATTAAAGCAATGCTTTATTATCATGACTATTTCCTTGGTTACAGTGTTGATGATGAAATTTTGGGGGAAATAAAGCCCTTGTTAACATGCTCATGAAGGATTTTAAGCTAACAGAAAGTTCAGTCTTGATTCCAGGGCAGTTAATTAAGGTTGACCAAGTCAGGCAGAAGTAAATTAACTTGGCTGATCAATTATTTATATGAAGCAGAATAAATGCCCTTAAAGAACTTGGTCTGTGCATGAAAGGATGCGTAAATTAAACTAAACATACTTTTGTAAAGTATATTTCCACTTCTATGGGGAGAAGAGAAGTTAACAGCAAAATCACTTTTAGGAAAACGGTTAGAGTGATTACTTGGTGCCCCTCCCCCACTGGAAAGGAAAAATCTTCTTTCTCATCATTCATCCATGTGCAAGGAAAGAAAGGAAATGGCATGCAATTTTGGAGAGATAGCAGAAGCTCTTGGGAAGAAAACAAGGAAGGGAAGGAGGGAAGGAAAAAAGAGAGGAAGGTAGAAGAGAGGAGCAAGGATGAGAGGGAGAGGGGAGAGGGAGAGGGGTGAGGGAGGGGAGATGGGGGAGCAGGGAAGAGAAGGAGGGAAGAAGAGATAACTCTAAGAATAGAGAGACTATGTGAATTTCTGTATTTTAGAAACGTTGAACATGTGGCTCTTCATCCTCAGTTATACTGCATGCAGAATTTATAGACTGGACAAGAATGAGGGTGGGAGCTGGGCTAGCTCTAGTTCTAAAAGAAGTACTCTTTAAATTACTCATGTTGCATCATGAAGATTCAAAATCCTTATGATTATGTTCATGCTGGTCAGAAAATAAGAAGAAAAATTTGTCTGTATTAAGATATAAAGCATACATTTACTTCTGGGTCTCATCAGGTAAATGAACTGGTTCCCTTTAGATATGTAAAATGTTCATTCACCTGACAACTCAATACTCTCAATGAAATTTTGTTTTTGTAATTTTTTAAAAGATTTTATTTATTTATTTTTAGGCAGAGGGGAAGGGAGGGAGAAAGAGATGGAGAGAAACATCAACTTGTGGTTGCCTCTTGCATGCCCCATACTGGGGACCTTGTCTGCAACCCAGATGTGTGCTGTGTCTGGGAATCGAACCACAACCCTTTGGCTACCAGGCTGGTGCTCAATCCACTGAGCCACACCAGCCAGAGCTCAATGGAGTTTAAAGGAGCAAGGTGCAGCTAATGAGATCTCCCATACTCATCCCCATCTCAGGCAAACAGCAGGGTAGGTAGCATGGGTCATTAAACCAGCTCTACTCTTAGTGGGGTACTAGGTATCACTTCTGTTCAAAATATTGACAGAGACTGGAGCAAACAGAAAGCATGCAGATGAAAGGTAGACCTCTCAATGCAGTGCTACAGCAGTGGAGACTCACAGTGTCTAGTGTGTGGCACATGCCTTTCAGCTGTTCACCCTTCACAGGGGAAGACCCAGGGCTAAGGGAGGATCCCAAGTGAAACTCTGGGGTTAGGGAAGCAGGTGAGAAAAGAGCATGATGGAGATTTTAGAGCATACTCTTTAAGAAGAGGAGGGAAGGGGGAACACAAAAGAAACAGAGCAAGAACAGCTGGTTATTTTCTCATCTGAGATCACTTCCACAAATTGTGAATGAACCCTTCAGACACCACCATCTGTCTATCTGCTGCCCCCATGGACAGGGGCCCCATTTCATGGAAAGACCATCCAAGAGCCAAGTTCAGGAAGAAGAGTCAGCTCGGCGTGCTATGTGTTACGAAGGCATCATCTTCAAAAATCAAATTTTCATAATTATAACAGAAAGGCGTAAATATTCTAATGCATGGCAGCTCAAAAAGTAATCAAGGGAATGAGCCGGAGGGCTATTTTAATGTATGCAAAGTTAGTGACCCACAGTAAATGGAGGTAAGCTACAATGAATGCAAAGTACTGCACACATACTGAAGTCCTGGTTTGATGAGGGACGGCTAAAATTAACACCCAATTAATTTTCGAATTGACAAACAAATGAAACCCATAAATCTACTTTCTCATTAATTTTCTTGTGGTATAATTTAAAGCAGTAATATGAGGGCAAAAACTGAGCATTATCCATCATAAATATCCAAAAGATAGCACTGTAACCCCATAAATTATGCATATTACCTGTTGTTAAAAGTGATTTATGTATTATCAACTTTATTATGCAATGTAGATGTCTAGATCTATCTTAAAAAATCTGGAATTTCATTTAGCATTTAGGAAGAAAAAGTTCAGGAGCAATGAAATTGTCAAAACATGTTAAAAAAACAGTGGCCTCCTTTTTCGCCATACAGGATGTCAGGGCAAGACTGGAATCTTCCTAGAACTTAGGAGATGTTGAGAATATCATGGAGGCAATGGACTGGGCATCTCAGGGGTGGAAAACACATCAGCAGTAGGAGCACACTCCTCCCTCTTGGAAAGCTCTGGCGGCTGCCTCCTAAAGGAGCTGCTCATCTCTCCTGCCTTCAAGAACACCAGAACCACTGGCTAGGCCTGGAAAGGGATCAGCCCAGGCAACAGGCCTGGGTGCACCTCAGAGTGCCATGGGGGAAGACCTACAGATATGGGACTCAGTGAAGCTAGGAGGCCTCAGTTGATGAAAAGTTTGGGGAGAAAATTATGTTTACTGTTAAAGATGTAATATGGTTGTTCTTCCATCTTTACAGTTCAAAGAAGAGAAAAAAGAAATGGGAACTAGTTTGTATTTATCAATTACACCATTAGTACTTTGTATTTACCAATTAAATGAGAGAAACATTCATATTAAAATGATTCCTTCCCCACTCTCCATCTTCATTTCTTTAATAAAAATTTTTAAAAAATCTTTTATCTCAAACTTTACTTTCAATCACATATTACACATAATAGGAATTTAATACACAGTGGCTGAATGCTTAACTAACTGATTAAACAAGAGAAAAATCTAAATCTAACCTCTCGATCACATGAGATCAACGGCTTGCACAAGCTACCACTTTATGTTTCTACCTTTAAAATACATTATTTCCTGTACTTCTTTGGAATGACTTTTTTGGAATGACTTCTTCTGGAGTTCTGAAACTCAGAAAATATCACAAAGCCATTAAATCATTTTAAGTCTCAATAGAAATAAGACTGTCCTAGTCATGGAAAATTTAAAGATAATCAACCAATGAAAAACTCCATCACAACCCATGGTAAACATTTAATATACACAAGAATAATTCAGATGGACTAAAATGGTAAAGAACAGCATGTTTAATTTTCCCTGTAATTCATGACTCAGAATAGAATTAGAGGAACAGGGTGGTAACAAAATAATGATTCTCACAAAGAGATGGCTTCCCTTCTTCATCAGACTTTTGATGTGAAGATGAGACAGGACATTTCCAAGGAAAGGCACTTTTGAATTCCAATACCCAGGCAGCACCACTGCTCAGAGAAACTGTAGATGTCCCACTCTCACAACCTGTCTGAATCAAACTTTCCTGGACATGAAAATCTTTATAAGGCATCAATGAGTGCAGATAACAAGCATCCCACCCTCATAAAAGTTAGAGATGTCTAAATTATATTTTCAGAATTTCACCCACTGTTGGCCTTGTTTTCCTCCCCTTCCAGAAGACAAAAGTTTAAGTGCTCTAATCATAGCAACTGTGCGCAAACTATGAAAGTTAGAAAGAAGCTGCTCTAGGAAACAGAAGTACAAAGGAGAATGCATACCTACTTCCTGGCATATTAATCTAGAGAAGCTCAAATAATTAAACAGACACCAAAAAGGAGCCTTTAGATCCAGTACTAGACTGTTTGCTTTGCCACCAGGAAGCCTCTGAAGCTAAGGGTGGGATAGGGCCAGGTGTTCTGGGCTGTTTAATTAGAATGCATTTTTACAGAACAAAATGAATCTTAAGTTTGAGAATTAACAAAGCCTGCTGAACTTTAACCATTCAAACATTCAAACAGCTAAACTCTCACAAATAGCCTGGTGGAATAAACTGACCAACAATCAGTTCAGAATATATAATTTTTCATTTTCATAATTTATATAATTTATATACATGGGGCTAGGTTCTTATCATCATTTAATGACTGGCATGCTTGATGACACACTTCATGTCTCTTCCACTTTGCCACCAGCCCCTAACCGCTCCACTGGCCAAAGTGAACAATATATTCACAGTATCATGGCAGCTGAGTGAATGCAGGCCATCACACGTCTGTTGCCTGCATCTCTCTGTTCTGTGAAAGGAACAATTATTTAATTTTATCCTTCAAAAACTCCAATATGCATATATGTATTCCCCCAAAAGTTGCTCTTACAGATAGATTAGCATGCTTTTTCTGATATTAAAAAAGGCCACACTTTGTTGAAGGCCATGATTCCCCCAACCCCCACCATCCAACTGACACCCCAGTCTCTGCTACATCCTTGTAATTTATAGCAAATGCTAGCACACCCTGAAAATTCAGAAACAGCAACAAACAATAATTAGAAAAACAAAGATGATATGGATTGAATTTTCTCTGCCATTTGCAAAACATGACAAAGGACAGGCTAATGTTCTGTCTTATCTAATGTGGCACCCAGTGTCCAAGGGACAAGAGTCACACACAGAGCTGAATACAGACACACATTTTCTGCTTTACTTTACCAGAAATAATTAACACAAAAACTCATGTAAAATGAGATAAGCAAAAGCAACAGGTATGAATAAAAACAGTAGCTTTTAAAAATATATAATGTATATCAATTATTTGATTTACTTGCAGTTAAGATGTCTCCATTTACACATGACAGGATTTATTCAGAACACATCAAACTAAAAGTGGCTCTCCCCTTTTCAAACTTGACAAAGTACATGCATCACAGAGAATCACATGAAGCCCACACAACACAAAATGCATACACAACACAAAACCCAAGGACTGTACCTGTCAAAGGTGATTGCCTTGTTCATAGCACTAGACTTTTTCTCCTATACCTCCTGAATCCTTGTTTGCTCCACAAAGAGTTTTCTAGCCATCTGAGGTTCTAGTACTGAGCTAGTCGCCTTTCAGGAGAGCTCTCTCCCTTCTGAAAAAAGCAAACAACTGCACAGATATCATTACACTAAGGAAATCTCTTAGAAAAACCAAACAACTTGCTAATCTCTCAGCCCCTTCATCCAAGCAAAAGATAAGAAAAGCAAACCTAAGTCTGTTTCAACCACATTCCAGGGACAAGTTCCCCTTTTTCTTTCTTTATCAAAATTCTACCGTAAGTTTTTTTTCCCTGTGTGTTTTTTAAACAGACCTTGCAGGATAAACTGCTGCTCACACCCGCAAACAAAGCAGTATTTGTTTAATAAGGATTGCTGCCATGGGTACAGTAAACAAGAGGCCCGGGCATTTATGTTTATGAACAAACACATCATCTTACAAGAGTAATTTAACATTAACCAGGTGGAATAATCAACAGATTTCATAGGTGACACCAGGGGCAGGACTAATGTAAACAGAACTGGCAGGAGAAAGGAGCCACTCTTTAGGAATCAAGGTCGAAGTAAATGCATTACAGGGTAAACAGCTGCAAAGAAAGCAAGATAAACAAACAGTCATTCTTCTGACATTTAGAGGCAGAAAGGTTGTGTGTTACATAGATCAGCTGCTGACCACCATGAAATCAGACCAGTTGGAGACCAGGCCTGCTTGTTTGCACAATGACAGGTTTGCTTATAAACAACAATTTGCTGTTACCAACCTCACATTACTCATCATCATAGAAGCCAGAGCAAATCACTGAAATTTGATTAACTCTTCACTGATGACATTACTTAGAAATAAAAACACATGACCCCTATAAGAAATAAGAAGTCACCCCCAAATGAGCTCAGTCTCCACCTGGCTTGTTTGTAGATAAAAATAAAACATACACATGGTTTAAACTACTAAAGGTTAAATTTGGTAATGGCTTTAAAAGACTGTAATGTTTTCATGCTTGAGTAACTGTGCGTTCATTTCCTAGGTTCATCCTTTATCAATAAAATTTATGGGTCACACATGCTTCAAACCTTGAATGTTTTATCTAGAAGGAAAACCTTGATTTTCCTCTCTATCCAAGATACCTTGATGTGCATTGAGTCCACAAACAAATATATTTGTAGCATTCTCAACCACACTGCAAAAATTGAACTGTATCGGGTTATAATTTTTGCCCTTAAAAAGATTACATAAGAAATTAATCAGCTGATATTACATATAACCATAAGGAGTTCATTTTGTCAGCCTATCAAAGAAATCTTAAGTTTTCAAAGTCAACAGTAAAAAATGAGTTCAATGTGTCCACTAATGCCAGTGTTATAAAAAAATGTATTTTCAAAATTTTGCTTCCCATGTACTAACATGTAAAACAGGTTACTGTATAAGAAAGTTATCATGCCTTATCAGAGATACTATGTTTAGGTATACCAGGTCTGTCTGGAGAAATTGCAGCCATTGTTAACATAATGAGAGAGGTTTGTGCAACACTGACATAACCTGGCAGCTAAGGGAAGTGGGCTGACTGGAATGCACATGCGTGAACAATGACAACTTCACTGTACTAGTCAGTGGGGGCAGTAGACACTAATGGGTGATCACGTGCACTGTGTGGCCATCACATTCAAAATGACTGAGCAAGCAGAGCAACAAATCTACATTAAATTTTGCATTAAGCTTGAAGGTTCCTCTCTGTGGAAACTATTCAGATGATTCAGAAGGCTGCAGCTATGGGCAATTGGTGATTGACAGCTTCATCCTGACAATGTGCCCACTCATGCAGCACATCTTGTGCAGAATTTTTTTGCAAAACATCCAATCACCAATCACCACAGTGACTCAGCCCCTCTACAGCCCAGCTTTGGCACCCTGTGGCTTCTGGCTTTTCCGAAAACTAAAAGCACCACTGAAAGGCAAGAGATTTCAGATTGTCAATGAGAGTCAGGAAATACAACAGGGCAGCTGATGGCGACTGGGAGAACTGTGTGAGGTCCCAACATGCCTACTTTGAAGGGGACCGAGGTGTCACTGTCCTATGTATAATATTTCTTGTATCTTGTATCTTCTTCAGTAAAGGCCTCTATTTTTCATAGTATGAGGCTGGATACTTTCTGGACAGACCCCATGTAATTTGCAATTACAGTGTTGTTTGAATCTATTTTACAGACACTTTGGCATTATTAAACTACTTAATTTTCATATGTGTGAATAACAGTTGTCTATTACTTAAAATCTTTTTTATCCTTACCTGAGGACATTTTCATTTGCTTTTTTAGAGAGAGAAAGGGAGAGAGAGAAACACTGATGTGAGAGAAGCACTGGGTTGCCTTCATACACACCCAGACCAGAGATCTGCGCTGGGAGGGTGCAGGGGTGGGTCACGGCAGGGATCATATGCGTCTGGACTGGAAGTCGCCCACACCTGACTGGGTATCAATCTGTAGCCTAGGTATGTGCTCCAACTGTACCTTTCTATTATGGGAGGACATTCCAACTACTGATTCACAGAGGCCAGGGCCATTACTTAAAATTTAATAAGCAAAACATAACTTAAAAAACAGTTTGGTAATTTATATTTGGTAATCTGTATTTTATATCAATAATTAGTGAATCAATTTTTTAAAATTCTGCATTATCAGTGTAAAGCACAGCAAAACATTGCTGGATATCCAAAGCAAAATTGGAAAATAAAATTAAAACTATTAAAGGTACACCTGAGAAGATTCTGACAATTACATTAGCAACAATCAAATCATCAGAATTTCCATCTCTGTCTAAAAAACCACAAAATTTGCCCTGACCGGTGTGGCTCACTTGGTTGGCCAACTTCCCTCAAAGCAAAAGTTCACCAGTTCTATTGCCAGTCAAGGTACATGCCTGGGTTGCTGTTTCTGTCCTGTGGGGGTGCATACAAAAGACAACTGATCAATATTTCTCTCCCTCTCTTTCTCCTTCCCACCCCGCACTCTAAAAATAAATTAAAAAATCTTAAAAATTGTACTGGTCAGCCCTCTTACCCCTGGTCCCCCTCCCCTCCCCTGACAGTTCCACTATAAACTCCTTAACCTTCTCTGGCTGTTCTTATTCCCACTTCCTGCTCCAGTGATCTAATCTTTGTTCTGCAATCCTGAAGTCACAAAGTAAGGATAGTGGGTTTTTTTTTCCTTTTGTTTTTGTTTTGTTGTGCAGTGGTTTGTTTTCCAAGTGGTTCGCTGCTGAGAGTATCTTTTTTCCAAATTAACACAGCCCCAAAGCTTCAACAAAGTCTGGAGAAGAAATTTCCATAGGGCATTTAGTGCCTTCGTAGAAGGAATTTTTTCTGGCTGGTGGGTCTGTCTTTACTTTATGGACCCAGAGGAGGGACATGGAGACCTCTTCCCTTTCTGTCCTAGAAATGACGGAGCTCAAGCTCTCCCACTGTCCTAATGCAGAAGCCCAGCCTTGCTCACCTCCAAGTGATGATGCCAAGTCTAGCAGCTGAAACAACTAAACACAGAGACTCCTCCTCAAATGCTTTGGGATCCGAACATCCTCAGATTTCATGCTCACTACTCTGCGCATGGACAGGATGACTAGTAGACAAAGAGAAAGCGAGTATCGTATCCAATGTCCCAGTGAAACTCAAGAGAGAAAAACAGTAAGTCAAAGGAAAATGAACGCTGTGTCCTGCCAACCCCATTCCCCATCTTCATTGGAAAATGCTGATACCCAACTACCTGCATTTACAATATTCACTAGGAGTTCTCCTGACTATCATTTTTATTTTATTTTCCTAAAGCCTGGATGAACAAGACTATCAATAAAAGAGAGTAAACAGGGTTTACAATTCTAAATGGCAATCTGAAGAGTTGTAACCATTTCTTTTAATAAAGGCCGATAGTTGAGTCTTGGAGTTTTTAAAGCCAAACCAAACCTAGGCATATAATCACTGCCCAAATGGGACTCCTTTGTATGCCAAGATAATTCTACTGATTCCCCACCATGAGTAGGATAAAAAGCAAATAAGCAAACAAACAAAACAAGCCTTTTTTGCAGTTCTGGTGGTAAACTTGTCCTCACATACCTTTAGTTTTATCTCATGTGCCCAGTTTACTTATTTTGTTCCTCACAGTCCCCAAATTTTTAAATCTAAACACATTACAATAAAATAAATGGAAGAGAAGAGTGTCCATTTATTAAGAAGTCTTTCATATCCTGTTTGGTAAAGGATTTTCAAAACTGCACAAGTCCCAAAGAGGCTCTGGGGAGATGCAGGATTGGAAAAGGACTACTTTATTCTTTCCGCAACTCTTTTCTGGAGTGAAAATCTTACAAATTCCTAGACTCAGGGTAGTCATGCCATCTGAGGGGGCACTTGAGCCAGTTTCCAAGCCTCAAGTATTCACTTCTCTTTCTACCTTCATAATTTTTGCCATCACCATCCACCAACATAATTTTTTTTAATTTATTCACTTCTGACAAACATAAATCTATTTCAAAGGAAACCAGTGTGTATTCCCTTATAGAAGAGAAAATCTTTATAATAAATGTAATACAACCTAACCCATGTTATTAAATTCTAGCTAGATCCTGCTGCCCAGAAAGGCCCTGAGTAGGGAGCCATGTTCTCTCTTTGTTAAATAATGAGCTTACAACTGGAAGAGAGAGATTAAAGACACACTAGTACCAAATGGACATTTTCTCCTTTGCTTTATCAGAAGGATTAAAACAGACTGAAAATGGAATTGCTTCAACATCAAATCACAATAATGAGAATTGGTGAATGATTTATGAACCATCAAAAAATCCTCTTCCAACATACCAGTGAGTTGTACACGCACATGTCCTGGGAACTGAGCTGGAGGAGACCTTCAGAGACCCATGTAGAGTGTCTGTCTATCTTGACTCCTAAGCAAGATATGCCTAACAATGCAACATACAAAGCACTTATAAAGAGCCTACTGTATACACAGTAGGCTCCTAGAGAGATAAATAATCAACTTCCTAGACCCTCTACTCCTGCCCCACACTGGTGGGGCTCCTAAATCATGGATATTATCCTTACAAGAGACAACTTAAAAATCAAACTGGCAGCTTCGACATAAGCCTCCCTCCTGGGCCTGCCCTTTCTCACACCATCCTTTCTGCAACACAAGTTCAGAGTTTATTCAGTACCAAGTAACTATTATATGATTAAAAACTATAGCATATCATTCAAAAAATAGATGCTTTTATTAGTCCAACCTTTTTTGTAACGGAGTGCCACTGATGACCTAGCATTAGCCTCACTCCCTGCTATTAATCACACTTCTAAGAGCTCATTTTGCCTTAAAACCTTAAGAAATTGCTATAATTTAAAGACATGGTGTCTACATAATGGAAATGCCTCAAAGATTGTATCATTTCACAAAACACAGTATTTTCTAGTGGGAACAATGACAGTGATGCTAAGGTACTGTAAAATGGGGATTTTATACATATGTGTGTATTATAAGATAGGAATAATTTATACACGTAAAATGAGATGTAAGCTTTTTTATTTGAGGCTTCCCACTTCTGTACACATTAATCACTACCTTTGGGACGCTTATTAATCTAAAGGCATAGGCATATAGTTCACATAGATTAAAATCAATGTAACAGTACCAAACAAATAAAATACAAATATGAAAAGGGAAAACCTAATGTAATAGGGCAAAAGATCTCAAAACATATCTTGTGCTTCAATTCTATTGGCAGTATATTCCTCATTCATCATCTATAATTCCTGTGTCTCCTCTGCTCATGTGAAGGGAACTAAAGCAAGTTCTTCAATAAGTGACTTCAGGACTAACTACAGGTATCTGCCTATTTATTTTCGGTATGATTTCAATAATACTGTATAATGATGCCTTAATTTGTAAGTCCTCATTTCATTAAACTACTCTCATGACCATTTAGTACATCTGAGTGCTATAAAAAAGGAAGTTTTTCAAAATACAGAGCTAAAATAAACCTTTTTAAAAGTGCCCCTTTAATTTTTACTATTACACAATTAAAACAACATATACTCATCTTCCAACCTTGCATATGTGTAAAAATGGAGACATCATGTTACATAATGAAGAATAAGCTCCCATTAGGCATAAAGATGATGACTAGATCTGATATGAATGGCTAAGAAAAATGAGAATCAGTAGGCCTAAAGTCAAAAACTCAGATACCATCTTACAGTCAGCAGGTTGGTGACAAAGTACAGGTGGGGCTGGGCCTTAGGCTTTTCAGGGATAAGTTCTTACAGCTCTAACTGAAGGACCCCTTCTCACAGAGATATGCTTCCCTGTATGGTGTCAAATGATCAGGTAAGTTCCTAGACCTTGAACCTGTCCCCTGCTAGTATCTGACTAATAAATATGCTAACTTTACTTCTTTCTCAAAAGCTAGGAGGAAATGCTGAGCAAGGGGGAGTATTTAAGAACAGACTGCCACAGGCATGCCAGCAAGACGGCTAGAGCTTGAAGTGCCAAGGAAAGGCAGACTGGGCACCAATAGCAGGATAGGGGATAGTGGTCTCCCCCACTCACACACTGAGTATCCATGCCATTGGATGGCAACAGAGTTGATGGTGGGACCATCTGGTGTCTGGTGACTGGATTCTTAACAGTACTCATTCATCAACTAAACATCCAAAGAAACTTTTGAAAGGGTGTTGCTACTCCTTGGCATTTCCAGGGTAATTGTGAGGGATAAGGGTACTGGACATCTTTAGAGCAGAAATAACACCTGGACCAGCATGAGACATAATGGAGGCAACAGGGTCCATTACCATTATTAACACATGAGTTAAAACTCAACAAAGATCACAGCCCCTGGATAACCAACTGATGCAAGGGCCAGGTATTGATCCAAGAGCAGATCCTCCTTGCACTTGCCTTAGGAGACAGTACAGGTGCAAAGGCTCTATCTCAGGGTAGGGGCCTTTCAAATAGAACCATGTATACCGCCAACAGACAAGGCAGTTAGAACTTTTTGCACTGCACTTGCAGTGCAGATGTCAGCTACACAAAGCATGGATTTATGGAGAGTGGCATGGGGAGTTTCTGGAAACTTTAAAATGCAAATTCTGAGGCCCATCTCAGATCTCCTGAATAAGAACCTACATTTTAATAAGATCCCCCAGGTAATCTATTTACAGTCTGAGAAGGCAGTGTGGTGGAAAGGGAGCAGCCATTATATCAGACTTACTTCAACTGGATTCCCACTCTGCCAATTTACAAGTTTTCAATAAGCCACCCAACCACTCTTTCTATTTCCTTATGTTTAAAATTATATTACTCTGCATATGAGTTCACTCATCCCTCTAATATGTACCTAATATGTTTCAGATTATGTATTAAGTTTGGGGCAACAATGGGGAACAAAAATTGATACAGATCCATCTCCATGGAGGTGGCTGTTGAATTGAGAAGACACATTAACTAATTAGTCATATATATGTAAGTGGAGATTATACCTGTGATAAGTGCTACTATGAAAAATTCACAGTGCTCTGAGAACACACAAAGCTAATATATGCAGAATGCCTTGTATGTAGTAGGTGCTCAATAAAGCACAGCAATTATTAGCAGCCCATAAACCCAGATATTCAGGAAGCTACTAAAAAATTCCCAAGTGCAAAATATTCTCTCCTCATCATTAGATAAGGACTGTGTTCTCAGTTAAATTACTTTTTAAAAATGTTTTTCTGCTTCCTCCTGGATATAGGAGGAATACTGTAACATCAATAAAGTCAACATTTCTTCTAACAACAGCTTAGAGAACAACATTAACTTTCTGGGTGATTGTTAAGAATTAGCTCCTGTTTACCAAGTTGTAGTTAAAAGCTATAGTTGCAGAGCAGGGTAATAGTACACAACAGCCTTGCAGAGCAGGGTAATAGTACACAACAGCCTTGTTCTAAGCAGCTTTTGATCATCATTTTAAAGCCTCGATAGTTAAAGAAAAGCTTTAATTGGCTTTTCGGTAGCATTTCTCCTTTATATATTCAGTTTATTGAAGTCAAGAAAGTACATGCCAATAATTGTAGATAGGATTAGCAACCTGTACCTCCTATTGTGGACACAGTGGTTAATTATTAGTGCCCTTACCACATGTCTACATGGTGGGGGCTTGCTGGGAGGAAAACTGGACTGGACAGGAATCAGAGGGCTTGTGGCCAAGTCCCCAACACTGAGAATGCCCACCCCAGGAGCAGAGTGGCTTAGTCTACCACAGTAAATGTGAATTAATGTGAAGTAAATGTGAAGCTTTCCTAACATTACAACTGGTGTGTCTGCTGTTCCTTTAAAACAGCCCTTCAATCTGTACAATGATTTCTCTGTGCTCATTGCCCATGAATTTGTGTATTTTAAATAAAAAATAAATAAATACGACATAAAAGCTTTCCATGGTTATACAAGTTTTTGGTTCTTTTCCAAAAAAAGGGCTTCCTTCCAACAGGTGGATACTTGTGATGGGAGAATTCTGACCTCACTTGTATCAGAATGTCCTTGATCAAAAAAATACCAAATAGAGTAGTTGATTTGGAATAGGCAGAGAAGCTGAAACACAAGGGTTACGTGAAACACAGTTTGTATTAAGACCTCAGTCTTCACATGCACTAGCTGAGTGATACAACCATGGGCTGACACAGTGGAACATACACTTTTGTTTTTTGAATACTTTTATAAATTGAAGTATTGTTAGATGGAATGGGATAGAGTCACTAGCAGCTTGGTTAGTGGTCAAAAGTGGGCAGTTGCCATTTATTACTGCCTGGAATAAGATATGTATTTGGGATAATTTCCCTTGGATCTAACTATTAAGAATGCAAAGCATGAGAGAGAAGGATGCCCCCAGGCACATTTGGCAGTGTCCGGAGACATTTTTGGTTGTTACAACTGGGGGAAAGGGGTGATAGTGGGAAGCCAGGGATGCTACTAACACTCCTACAATACAAGCCCCACAACAAAAATCATCCAGTCCCTCTTGCCAAGTGTCATGGTTAAGAAAACTGTTCTATGCAAATTTGTACTGTTATGAGATCAAAGCAATGAATCCTATTTCTTGTTCAATAATAAATTTATAATGCGCCTTAAAATTTTAATGACCTGTGATTTTTTGCTTGCATTTCTACTTCACAAATACTACTGAATTGAGAACGTCTGGTGGGTCTGTTAAGTAAGACTTAGCTGGGGCAAGAACATGCAAATGCAGTGCTGTAGTAATGCAGTGCCGTATTTCAAGAGATTTGTCATGTGGAGGGCTAGGTGGGCTGGGTCAGGTGAGGGAGGACATGTTGGTGGCAAAAAGAAGGACAAGTGCTGGAAAATGGACGTGTCAAAACCGAGAATGAAGATGCACTGAACAGTTAACTGAGCAGGGAACAGGGACAGTCTTGGATACAAGGAATTTTTGAGGAAAAGAAGTCTGATGGAAATGTCCATGTCAGGCTAAAGCAAGGAGACTGGGGACAAATGAGTGCACTTTAGTACAGCACTGACAGAGGCAGTGGAGAGGGAGGATGGAGACAGAGCTGGCCTCCCTCTTCCCTTCCCTGCCTCCTAAGCGCCTGTTCCCTCAGGGCTCCCTCACCTGGGTCAGCTAGGCATGCCAATGTGAAAACTATCTTCCTCATCCATAGCCCTTCCTTCTCCTGCCAGCTGATTGTGAAAGCTACTTCACTCCTCCACTGTCTCCTTTCTTCCCTCCCACCAGGTCCTCAGCTTGCTCCTGTCTCACCTTTCCTCTGAAAGTATTCCTATCACAATTGTTAATGTGCCTGGACTTGCTAAATCCAATTGACATTTTTTCAATCCTAATCTTATTTGACCTCTTGAGAACACATGACACTGTCATTCACATTGTCTCTCTTAAAAAAATCTTCCCATTTCCACCAGGTTTTCATGCTCTTCATCATTCTGTCTACATAGCTGGTGGCTCCTTCTCTTCCTTCTGAATGAGCTTAACTTCTGTTCATTTTTAAGTGTGTCATCTTGCCTAACGTTCTGCCCTCAGGGCTCCAACATTTTTCTGCAAAGGGCCAGATAGTGAATATTTTTGACTCTGTAGGACCTGGGGTCTCTGTCCCACCTCCGAGTGGCAGCTCTACTGCAGTACCAAACAAACTTAAACAACACAGGAACAAACAGGCATGGCTGGGTTCCAACAGTACTTCACTTTCCACACAGCACCACCTCAACTTGGCGGTTGGCAGACGCTGATCTGAGCACCAGCCCAGGACCTCTCGATCCTCCCCACGACTTTGCTTCACGCCTGCCTGTACCCAGTGGCTCCTGAATCATTGTCAGATTCAACTAAAATATCTTTCCAGAACTTCAGGTCTCTGTAACCTTCTGGACATTTCTACTTTGACATCTTAAATGAACCTCAACTTTGTCTCAGACAAACTGAGATCACCTACTTCTCCTTCCACCCAAATTCCAAAACAGGGGTTTTCAGGGAAGGGGCCACTTCTAAATCAGGAATTATCGGAGAGTCCTCCTTCACTTTGTTTTCCCATATTACCAATTCTCATTCCTTATTTAATAAAAACTGCTTAGGTGGCCTCCTCCCTAGCTTCAATTGGCTACTTCTTCGATGGCCCCCTATAGCCTCTAGTGTGAAGTCCCAAACTTCAAGACTTGCTCTGTCCAACAAAGTCAGTGGCCACAGGAGGCTACCTAGCATTTAAAATGTGGTTAGCTATGACTGCAGAACTGAATTTTTAATATGTGTAATTTAATGCAAACTAGTTTAAATTTAAAACTGATATTCAGAGCAGTTATTGAAAACCTTGTAAGTATGTGTTAAACAAGTTGTGTATGTGAATCTACTAATCTATTTTTTCAACAGTAAATTTTATGAAATTTAAATAAAGATTGCACATTCATAATGAGATTTTAATATCTAAATCAAGATGATTTATCAGAATTAGTATGGAAGAAAATAATACAAAGGGTGTCTCATAAATTGTTAATATTGAATCCATACTGAAATGATATTTTAGATAAATTGTATTAAATGAAATATAATTCACAGCAGCTTCTTTTCACTTTTTAAAATGTAGCTAATAGAGAAGTTAAATTCCTCATGTGGATTTCATTTTATTTCTGTTGCACAATGCTGGGCTGGCACACAGCCCTTTACTCTCCAGCTGTAACAGTGTCTTCTCCCTTCTCCCTATCCACATTGTGGTCACATTCAAAAACTGACTCCAATGTCTCTGTACCTCTACACACATGTTCCTTCTACTTCTGTGCCTCTGCCATGAAACTTTAAGGAGCCAATTCCTATTGAACTTCAAAATTCAGTTGAAGCTAAGAAGCTTTTATAGACCATCCCACCACCAAGTCCGGGACAGACATTCTCCCATAGGTTCTCTTCAAGTTTTATACTAAACTCTTTCAGAGCGAGCAATCATTATACTGTATTATAATTTTCTGAGCCCTTAATGGTAAGCCAGGCATCATGATTTATACCTAACAGGTACCCTGCAGTTTGATAAATAATTCACTATCACCTAGATGAATGAATGAATGTGTGAGAGAGATATCATGCAGCTACAACCAATGACCTGGGAGCTGATTATAAGAGCCTAGGCAGCATCAATGAGGTTTCTCAGATTTCCAGCCAGGTGATCAGGAGAATAATGATGCTTTTGTGAAAACAGCCAAGTGAAGGAAAGAGGTATTTCTCAGGAGAGAAGAAGTGAAAGCAAGAAGTAGAGGGCAGTCAAACAGTTCAGAGGGAGTGGGCACGATTGAGAGGGGAGGGGAAAGGTCCTCAGAACAAACCATAGTGAATTCCTACATTTAGGAAACAGGACATTTACTAAGTTCTAGTCTTTGTAATTTCTATGTGGGGTATATATTAACCCTCAATTTCTTTAAAGAAGAAAACATGGAAGACCAGGGAATATTAACATGCATACACACAGCTTGTGGACTAACATTTGAACATCAAAATCATCCAATCTCTGTCTGCTACACTACAGTCAGGGGTAGAGGCAGCCTTAGACAGAGGCAAAGAAGTTAGAAGGGAGTTTCAATAAGGAAGGGGTGGTTGGTGGTTTCAAGCAGCTTAGAAAATTTGATCATGACAAAATGATGGGGAAGGTGAAAGGGAATTCCCCCATCTAACATCAAACATCTTCATCCTTCTGCTCTTTCCTCCTTTTCTTCTGAGAGTAGGGGCTTGTTCACCTTCTACCTCCTCTCTTAAACCCACGCCTCCATGAGTTATCCAATACTACTCAATCTCTCTACTGGCTCCTTCACTTTAGCTTACAAATACATCAATGTACTCTGACCCTACACAGTCATTTCCAGGTTGCTCTTCTGCTCCTCTAGCACCCAGCCTTCATCCTCTTTCCCCTATTCAATTAACGTCTCAAAAAGAGTGCTGTCCATGTTTTTATCGCCTACTTGCAACTGTCTGCACTGTGGATTCAAATTCTTCAGGAGAGAATAGTAGTTCTTAAACTCGGAAACCAATTATAATCAAATGTTTCTCCAAATTAGGGGCAGGAAGGCTGTGGGAGAAGCCTGGAGACAGTGTGTACAGCAGACAGGCTAAGGGAAGCAGGTGCAGGTGGTGCCAGGACACAGAGAAACACTGTGAAACTCAACAGACCAGAGGTTGCCTGTCATGTTGTACACTGAAGGGCCACCCTTTAAAACTTCTCCCAAAGCTCCCCTGAGGCCATGCCTCCCCCACCCCATTCCGCAGCCTGATTCTATAACCCTTCACCTATTTTGTCTTTTCTAAAACACTTTTACTATTTCTACTTGCCCATTCAATGTTGGTATTTCTTAAGATTCCCCTGGGACCTCTATACTGGTATATGCTTCAACCTTACCTATTCCGGGGTTTGTTAGATTGGATCTCCAACAATTACTTATCTTTATTGTTCATTCCTACCATTAAAAGTCCTTTAGATTCCCTAAAACTCAAGATGTCCAAAACTGAACACTTTTCCTTCAAACTTGCTACTTTCTCTCATCAGGAAAAGGTCACTGTCATCTCCTCTGACACTAAGTTGATTACCAAGACCTGGGTCTTCTTAGTCTTATATATCTTTCAGATTTAGACTCTTTTTCTCATCCCCAGGCCATCCATCCCTCATCATTTTTATCATGCAGTACTTAAGGTGCCTTCTGCGACCATCGTAAACATCATTCAAAACAAAAGTCCTCCTGATCAATTCACCCCCTTGCTCGCAACCTCTAAAGCCCTCCTGTTTTCAAAGGATACTTTTAAATCCTTTGCTTGGAATAACAGGCCCTTTGGGCAACTTCCCAGCCTTCTCTCCTGCTGTCTGTCTTCACTAATTCAGCACTCCTGGCTGCTGTGACTCAAACATACTTTGCTCTTCCGTATTTCTATGTTTGCTGTTTTCTCCCTCTTGGATGTCCCTTTTTACTACTTTAATCAATAAACTCCTACAGCCCTGGCCAGGTGGCTCAGTTGGTTGGCGTGTCATCCCATACACCAAAAGGTTGTGGGTTGGATCCTTGATCAAGGCACATACCTAGGTTTTGGGTTGGATCCCAGGTCAGGGAGCAGATAGTAAGCAACCAATCAATATTTCTTTCTCTCTCTCTCCCCCACCCCCCTGGCTTGCTTCCTCTCTCTCTAAAATAAATAAAAATATTCTCAGGTGAGGATTTAAAAAATTATATATGAAAAGTAAATAAATTAATTAACAACATTGTACAAATGCTTTGAACCCTAGCTCAAATGTTACCTTTAGAGAGAGTTTATCATAGGTACTCCAGATGTACTTTATGTTTACACTGGCCAAAGGTCAGGTACATTTCCATATGATAATAACTAAACTTGTCCTCCCACTAGGGCAGGAGTATCCTATCATTGCTTGACTAAAGCCTAATGTTATTGGGTACTTAGCAGCATTTGGCAAAAAATCTGCTGCTGAATGAGTAAATGAATGGATGAATGGATGGATGGATGGATGGATGGATGGATGGATGGAAGAATGAATGGGGTCACGAGCAATGGGAGAAAGTGGAGGATAAGCATGGGCAATCATTAACACTGTCTAGAATATGGCTGCTGTTCAATAAACTGAGGATTTCTTCCCTCTTGCAAACATGGGAGGTGATCTTTAACAAGTCATATGTCCACCATATTCACAGTAAAAGAGGAATTAAACCATCTGCTGAGATGAAATGAAGGTATACCAGAGGTTCAGGTATAGTGAGTAAATGCTAAGAAGGTTGGTGTAGTGAATGAGAGGAATCTAAAACCCCAATTACTGAGACTGGGGAGCCCAGAATGCAGTGCTGTGTATGCAGCATGGCATTGGGAGCACCACCACCAGCAGTGTCCATTAGCTTGTCTGAAAAAAGCCAAGGACTCTATGCAAGAGGGGGCTGGGAGCTGCCAAGGCCAAAGCAGTGGAGGAAGAAGGGATAAGGGCAAGCAGGTAGAGAATGTTCTGCTGAAACGCCTGGTTATGGATACTGTGCTAGGTTTGGGAGAAGCAGACACAGGATAGAGAAAATAAAGTACAATCAATGCAAGTGACAAGAAGGCTATGATCAAAGGGAGGATTTGAAAGGTCTGGGTAAAACATATAGTTATCCCCCTTATCCACCAAGAATAGGTTCCAAAACCGCCCAGTGGATGCCTAAAACCATGATACTACCAAACTCTGTATATAATATGTTTTTTTCTGTACATACATACTTATGATAAAGTTTAATTTGTAAACTAGGCACAGTAAGAGATTAACAATAACTAATAATAAAATAGAACAATTATAATGATATACTGTAAAAATTGCTATGTAGTCTCGCTCTCAAAATATCTCACTTTACTACACTCATCCTTCTTGTGATGATATGAGATGATACAATGTGTACATGATGAGATCAAGGGGAGGTGAGTGATGTGGGCATTGTGACTTGGTATTAGGCTACTATAAGGGTGACCTGAGCACAAGCAATGTGCTACTGAGACATTCAATCTGATAATCAAGATGGTTACTAAGTAACTAACAAGCAGGCAGTATATATACCATGGAGATGCTGGACAAAGGTGTAATTCATGTCCTCGGCAGGTTGGAGTGGGACAGTGCAAGACTTCATCACATTATTCAGAATGGCATGTAATTGAAAACTTACAAATTCTTTATTCCTGTAATTTTCCATTTAATATTTTTGGACCAAGGTCCACTATAGTAACTAAAACCATGTATCAGGGGCTACTGTATAGCAAAAACAGAGCAAGGTTCAGGCAAGCATCTAAAATCATACAGCAAGTCAAAGCAAGAGGATCCAGCCCTCACTGAGTGACACATAGTAGTTAGGTAGTCAATAGACATTTTCTGGTAAGTCAATGACTGTATGGGACAGAACGCTCCCCGCACTCATGAGCTGCCAGCATCTAATTCTCAAGCTCATTAGAAAATAATCACAGATTAATGGTGTACACCAAGGACACTTCACAGACTGTTTGTTTTGACAAGTTTATATTCGACATCAGTCTAACACAGTGATTTTCAACTGGTGTGCTGTGGCATACTGGTATGCTGCAAGAATTTTTAAAACATTCAATACCTGACTATTCAGTGAGGGGCACTGACCTCTTTTCCCTTAGGTCACAGGTGGCAAACACAAGGCCTTTGGGCCAAATCCAGCCTTCCACCTTGTTTTATCCAGCCTGGCACCTTGTTTCTACCCAGCAAAAGCACCGAGCTCTCGCTTAACTGTTAAGGAGTAGCTACATTTGTACAGTCCTAAAATTATATTCAGCCCTTTGAAGGCCAGTGAGGTGGATGTGGCCCCCAGTGAAAATGAGTTTGACACCCCCGCCTTAGATTGTCAAATAAGAAGATGATAGCAGCCAACACAACACCAGCCATCTGGTATGAAAGAATCAACCAGACTGGCAAAAAATCTATTTTTTGGTGTGCCACAGAGTTTTAGTAATTAGTTACATGTGCCATGAGATGAAAAGGGTTAAAAATTGCTGTTGTAGCATGATAATTTAGGCAATACATTTAAGAGCTAGAAATATTCAGCTACAAGGGTTGCACAGATCTGCCAGGACCTGGCATATTATAGAGTCAGTAAATTAATCTTGAATGAATGAATGAATACTACAGTAGGTTCGGTGGATAAATGAATCATACAACATACATTACTTATACTACCCATAAGAAACACCAGCTACCTTTCAAAATCATCACTCAAGGAACAATATTCATTGATGTCAGACTGTACAAGTAACATGGAATAAAGAGTTAAGGCACCTTGTGTCTCAAAAATTTAGATGATACAAAAGGACTAGCTGGGTGGTGGCAGTGTGTGAAGGTACCTAACTCTGTCACTTGTCATTTGATTC